>NW_007249861.1:88664-142834 GCF_000164805.1 Carlito syrichta
AAAATCTTACAGGAGTACATCTGACTAGTGAAAATAAGTCCCTTCAGGGGAAGCTGGGAAATGTAGATCTACTTAAGTTCTAAGTTGGGAAGAGGAAAATAGCCTAGCACACCATTATGCGGTAAAGAGGTAAAACCAAGATATCAGCAAAAAAATTGACAGGTAAAAAAAAAAAAAAAAAAAAAAAATCATCTTTACTCTAAATTCTCCCTGATTCAAGCCCTACTGCATAGCCATGTCAGAGAAGGTGTCCTTTGAAACAGACCACATTAAGTCATAGCTTTTCTCAGGCACTTATGGAATTCAGCAAGTGCTACAAATGGGTTTTTGTGTTATTGGTACTGTTTTTCTAAAAGCCATTTTTCAAACATTTACCAACTGCATTCAGCATGTCTTTTTAATCAAATGCTTTGGTATCTTGAGGCCTTGCTAACACTGGAGAGGACTTCCCCTCCCAGGGCTAGCTAATTTCTAAAGATAGCCAATGACTCACCCAGGACCAGTCTTTCCACATACAAACCAAAGCACATCTCCCATAAATGACCTAATTTATGCAGCTCTTACACCCTGGGTCATTTTCCACCTACCCCAGGGCCCGGTCCTAGACAACTAGGGACAGCCCTGATTTCCAGAGCCTACCAAAATTACTCCAACTAGCCAATCCTAAACCTGTTCACCCTGCCTGCCCCGTCCCCCACTTGCTCCCATTGACCCCACATAAAGGCTGTGGCCCACATTTCATCCTCTCATTCCCTCCTTCCAAGTGACCCTGGTGTTTCCCGGGTCCCTGCATGACGTGCTGTACCCTTTGTTTCTTGGGATCTGTGATCATAAAAACCTTTATGACTGTCATTTCTGTGTCTGTGAGTCTAATGATACACAATTAACACAAATGCTAGATATATTTTAAAACACCAACATATCTTTTACAGATCCTAACTCTAACGATATCCCGCCCACACAAACAGGCTTTTATAGTCATCAAAAAGTTCCTTTATTCCTGCTTATTTTCTCCTGTTGTTTAGAAACAATGAAGGTAAAGACTATACAATTTTGATTGCACTTTAAAGAAAAGAAAAAAGGCAGCAGAGGGTAAAATCAACATAAAACTGGATCAGACAAACTCACAGCCAGATCATATCCCAAGGAAGAAAAATGCTTTGAGTATAATTACCCAGTATGGACCCCCCAAAGAGTCCACAGTGGCGTTTTTAATTGAGTTGCAAGGACAACAAAATCAGTTACACACGCACCCCTCTCTACCCATCCCCTTGGGTCTCATTGTTTATGTCTCAGTGACACATCGAAATGGATGGTCACGTGATTAATCTCCAGAGGACTCCAGGAGTGATTATCTAGGGAAGAATTCTTGGGGAGAGAGTCAAACAACAACCAGAGAGTTTGCCACGAGCCCTGCCAGGGAGATACGGGATTCACCCATAAGGAAATGTCTCCTGATGTCTACTGCCCGGTGCTAGAACTGGAAAACCTGGCTCAGAACAAAAGAACCACCACATCTAGCATAGGGAAACCACCATCAGGAAGAGTCCTAAGAGAGCATTACAACTTGAATGAACTTATCTCTTAAGATAAAATGTTTAAAGAAGCCCTTGGCTGGGATTCATTACAAAGCCAGATTCAGTATTGGGAACTTGGGAGGAAATCCCAAAGAGGCTGATAAGCAGTTGTCATCACCCAAGGAAAAGATGAAAAGGAAAGCAGAGACCTAGGAGTGAGTGCTGGCACAGTTCTGGCTGGTTTCCTGAGAAACTGCAGTCACCAGAGAAGAAAGGCAGATGGCCTTAAAGGAGGGGAAGGGGGACAAGAGATTGATTATGACTGTCTTCTCTTCCCAGTCTCTCACAGTGCTCACGAGAAAGGCAACCAACCTGCTGACCTGAACAAAATTGCGGGCGGCCAAGGAGGTCAAGGAGAAAGAAGCAGAAGGTCTCTGAACAAGCAAGTCATTTGGGAAGTTTCTAGCCAAGACAGCGAGCCTTGATCCAGGCACGTGCTTCCATTTAGGCTCCAGAGAGGACGCTTTCTCTAAAGCCCGTCACTGCAAATTAGATTAGGACATTTGTTTACCCAACAAAACGTGTTGGAGGCAGAGCAAGGACTGCACAGACTGGATAGAGAAGCACTTACTGCATGGAACCAAGCCTGAGTGTGAACTCGGGAGTCCTGTCTAAGGTAAAGCATGACAGATAGAAGGAGGGAGGACAGGCAGGCTGGTGCCCGCTGAGTCACAGGAAGAAATGACTAAAAACACGATGGAGACGGTGACTGCCTCTCTGCTGTGAGATCACAGTCTTCAAGGTAACAAACTGAGTTTGCCTAAAAGGGACAGTGACGGGTTCAAACATAACAGTGCTCAAGCTGCAGCCCAGTGACCCGCTAGAAGGCTCCAGGGTGTTCTGTGGTGACCAGGCACCATGGAAAGATCAAGAAGCCGGGAGGCGAAGATGGATGCTCTGAGTAGCTGAGTGCCTCCAGGTGTAACAAAATAAACATATAAGCACTGAATTTAATTTGACTTTGTCAGCAAGGCAATGGCTTGCTCTGGATAAATAAGTCATGACCCTGAAGTTCTAGGCTTTGTATAAATGATATTGAGAGCTGATGGGATTAAAGCTCGGTGTCTGGAGATTTCGGAGCCTCGGAAATGATGGTCTCGATATAGCTTGCTCATTTTCTGCCTCAGTACATTCACTTATTGTTTTTTCCTCCTCCGTCTACCTCTCATCTGCCCCTCTTTGAAACCAACCTTCAAGGTTCCACTCCCACCTCTTCCTTAAAATTGGACCCATTTTCAGCCTTTGCTGATCTCTCCTAACTTTTAATTCTATCAGTTGGCACTGTAGAGAATATCACCTAATCTGTTTTCTAATTGCCCCATGTGTGCTAGTTGCTGTTTCTCCTAGTTTGTAGGATTTTGCAGATAGGTCCTGGTTCTTTCTCCCTACCCTCTTTTAACACCCAGACCATCTGGCACAAAGTAAGCCCTCACTAAAGAGATATTTTTATAAGTTCCTAAGCGATGCCTTAATCAGCAACATTTTTTTTTTCCTTTCAAAATAAGATTATAGAGTAGGCTGAAAATAACACTTCACGCGTGAAAAGAAACGTTATGAAGAGCCTGGCTGGAAAAATTCAGAGTCCAGTGATTAGTTTTCCCCGACCTGGTGTGGGCAAACATTGAAAATGTAACACAGGCTGGGTGCCGTGGCACATGCCTGTAATTCCAGCAACTCAGGAGGCTGAGTGGGGAGGACCACTTGAGCGCGGGGGGTCAAGGCTGCATCTGGCCACTGCGTGCCAGACTGGGAGGCGGAATAAGACCTTATTGCTAAGTAAATAAATAAATAATAGTAAAAATAAAGAAAAGAAAATATAACACAGTCCTAACAATACAGTGCTGCTGGTATGTGGAATTAAAGTGGACAGCATTGAAGATAAGCATTTGAGAATCAAAAAGGTTTGGAGTCACCCTCTGGTGCCACGGGGTATAGTCATGCCAGAGCCAGTTTCCTCATTTGTAAAATGAGTGTATTCATGGTACCCACCTCAGAAAGGTGCTGCTGGGATTCAATGAGAAGATATCTTTTAAAAGCTTCATGTCTGGCACGTGTAAAGACCCGGTACGCGTTAGCTAGTGGGAACCATTATTCACCTACTGACATTCCAATGATATCTGTGGGACACATGCATTCTCATCAACATCAAAGATACTGACTCAGTGTTAAAATTATAAGATTATTAGATAAAGTTATACCTTAAGTTTGGTTTCTATTTGTAATAAAATGTAAATACAAAGCCAAAAAGCCTTAATACAGCTTTTTACATAGTGTATGGACCTATAAAAAGAACCAGAAAAATCAGAAGAGTTACACACTGAATGCTTCGGTATTCATCCAGTAAATATTTTTTCTCAGACTGAGAAGGATTTTATATATATATATCATATATAATAATTATAAATAATAAATATAATAATTATTATTATAAATAATAAATATAATAATAATTATAAATAATAAATATAATAATTATAATATATATAATCCTTCTCAGTCTGAGAAAAAATATTTACTGAATGAATACCGAGGCATTTTATATTATATATATATATATATATATATAAAAGATTTGGCCAGAAAACTTCCAAAGACAATCATGCTGTAAAGTCAAATTATAAGCTAAACAATTTTTTAAAAAATATTTAAGTACCTGAAGAAGGACCCAAATGAGTGATACAAAAAGTTTGTGTGAACTATCAAAGAATATGTAGAGGTCGTAACAGCGGTGTGCTGGCTTAAAAACTAGTTCTGGTCAGGGAGGGTGGACTGATTTTTATTGTTTGCCAACTAATTGTGCAAATATTCCCACCCTGGCTGAGTTCAAGGTACGAATGAGAGAAGTCGCCAAAGACAGCGTTAGAAAGAGACGTGCACGCTTGCTTCCAGGCTGCAAAGCACCAATATCAGAATGTGAAAAGAACCTTGAAGGATTGACTGAACTGGAAAAAAAATATTAGAGAGCTGAGAAAGCTCCAGATGGAGAGAAAAGGCTGGAATGAAGCCTCTGAGTAAAAATTAAACAGGGAGATTGTGTGAGGTCAATGTGGTTAGAGTGCAGCGTACGTGTTAGGAAATGGTGAGATTGCAAAGGTAGATTCAGACAAGCTTTTAGCAATTTCAAGCAGAGGAGATTAAAGGGTCACTTGGTAACAAATGAAGATTCACCAACTGAGGAGACAACTGAACTCAGGAAAGTTGTCCTTTAAGGGGAGGGGTTGGTTTGTCGTATTCTGGAAATATCATTCGATGAAAGAGTGGAAGCCCTGGAGACCTGTAGTGAGACAAGGAGGGCCAGGATCACAGTGGTGGCACTGAGGATATAAAGGCAAAAGAGTTGGAAGCAACAGGGGTCAAAGAGCTAGCCGACCTGTTTTTGCCTGGTTCCCCCATCCATGCCGAGTTAGCATCATGACAGTAGGTGGCCTGGTGGCCCTTGTACCTAAAAGCTTCAGAGGGGTAAGTTGAGTGACCAAGACGAGAGCCTAGGCCTGAGATGTTCACTTAGGGTTTCTGTCACACCCCTCTGGCCCTTCCAACTTCAGTCCTAAATGTGTGACTCACAAGGAAAGCCTCGGGTTGGAGAACGTGTTCCATTTGGTTTCAGTAGACCACCCATAACCTTTGTCCTGTCTTTAAAATTAAAAGAAATGCATCATGGAACTTACTGTGGAAGAAAACACTTTGCAGTGGCTACCCTGCTCCATTGCTGTTGCCATGTGGCATTAACATAGTCCTGGGACCCAGGGAAGAAGCCGTGGGAAAGACAGGGCTCTGCAGTCCATCTCCCCAGTGGGAAGATCTGAGGCTCTTTCTTGTATGGTAAATGCTCTCACTTTTAAAAAAGTTCCTCTCCCATAGTCCGCTCTTGTACTAAAATGGTGTTATAATTTGTTGTTTGAATATTTTGCTTTAGATGCACTGGGATACTTACTATTCTATCCATTCTCCTAAAAAAATCCTGTGAGATAAGTGAGGGTAGCTATAATTAACCTCATTCTGTAAGTGGGGAACGAAGGCATAAGAGATAATTAATATGATCAAGTAACCGATTCAGAGGCAATCACCGATTTAGGATTTCCTTTTCAATATCCTACGCAATAAACAAAACGCTGCTTTTGACCTCTTAATTTCCTTAAAAGAAAGATACTACACAAGTTTATTTTTGTTGCGTATGTTAACTCTAACTGCATTTGAAATCATTATGAGGTAACAACCCAAGCTAGAAAGAAGAATAAATGCCTCCTAATCAAAATTCCATTGCCTTTTTCCAAACTCGGTTTGTTTTCTAGGATTATCTACAACTAGAAAGTGAAGACCATTAAAGAAAATTCTAAAAGAAAACAATCCTGATGCTTTTTTTTATCTTGGGTGCCATAATTTACTACCCGAATAGCATAAATTAGAAACCAAGCACTTCAATTTTATGACCATCTTTAGCCTGTACATAAAAACCTTATAATTTTTAGTGTATCTTTGTAAGCAGTGGGGTCTGTTTAAGTACAAACAGTAAGAAACAAAGAGGGAGTTTCAGGTCCAAAAGGTGCTTACTCTGTAGAGTGTCTCAAATGTCTCAAACTGCAGTCTCCTCACGTCTCAGATCCTTAGCAAAAGGCATGCAATTCTGAGCTGAATGCTTCTAACTTATTAATTCTAACAGACAAGATAAGGGGAAAGAAAACCTCTCAAGCATGTAAATTTCATTGTTTTAATGTATAAGTAGTTTTCACCCTGAAGGGTAGCTCACCAACCACTGAGGAACTCTTGAATGATGTTCTTCAGTTCCTCCTGAGTTCAACATAATTATTTTGTATATGAGCAACGATTCCTGAAAATACCGGCTTTACTGCTTAGACCAGTTGTTCTCCGAATTGGGAAACAGTCGTCTAAGAAGCAGTAGCATTTCAAGGTCTGAAGCAAGAGTGGACAATAGTCTGCATTTCCAGAATGAGACTAATTAGAGCTACCCTGGCTTTGCTAATAGTATTTTTTAGGATAATGAATGAAATAATAAATATCCTCCCATAATTCATAGTAGATTTTCCAATGATGTATTTTCCAAGCAATAGACTTAAAAATGTCATTACTGTATTTTGGCATCTTCAAAATATTTTGCTACACCGCAAGGATTTTTTTTTTTCTTAAAAAAAAAAGGTTGAGATGCACTCTTGGATTGCACCCTTATTATTTAATAATTTGGGATATTTTCCTTCCTTCCTTCCTTCCTTCCTTTCTCTTTCTTTCTTTCTTTCTTTCTCTCTTTCTCTCTTTCTCTCTCTCTCTCTTTCTTTCTTTCTTTCTTTTCTACAGACAAGGTCTCGCTATGTTGCCCAGGCTGCTCTTGAACCGCTGGACTCAAGCAATCCTCTCATGATGGCCTCCCAAAGTGCTGGGTTTACAAGCATGAGCCACTGTGCCCTGCTTCAATTTATATTTGAGAAAATATTTTTAATCAGCAAGCAAAATGGGAACCACGTTTCATAAACAAAACATGTGACCTATAGAGGGGGAAGGTCATTACAAGGGTTCCAAATTTGGCTATTACTGTGAATCTCTAGAAATATTCCACCTGAAAAATGGGAGCACAGCTACTTTATAATTTCCTTATTCATGGAAGTATTTTTCAACCTTTTTGATTTTTATCATAATGGTGAAGCAATATCCATAAAAATGCTTTGAACTCCTTGGAGAAAGGTACTAGGTAAATGCAAAGCATCACTATTATGACTCTGCAATCAATCCTAGCTACCATCGCAGGTAATTAAAGGAGAGAGCTGGGGAGTAATTAAAAGTAATTGATATCTCGCCATCCTCACAGGGTGCTGTTTGGGCTGTTTGCCGATACCTTCAAAGCAGTGTCAAGTACAAAAACTAAATAAATAATGGTAAGATGAAAGCAGAAAACTGCCAAGTCCCTTTTTTTTTCCAGCTGGGGCATCCTGAGATTCATTTCTGAAAAGGACTCTCAGTAACTCATGGATCCTGTTCTTAACAGAGAACAAATGCAAGGTTTCCAAGTCCACAATGGCATCTGAGTTCTTCATATTTCTCACGTGAGGGAGGATTGTTAAAGCATTGACCGGAAATAGTCCCAACTTATTCTGGGGGAAGCAGATATCAAGTGAGTTTTTTCGTGCTCAGAAACATATGTTGCTTAATTGAGTGAAGGATGAGGGGCTGAAAAATTTGCTGGCACTGAGATCTTCTTACAGAGACTCCACCTACCTCCTTCACATCCAGCTGAAAGCTCACTACTGGGTCTTTAAACCTTGCATAAGCCCCAGCCATCCCTGCTGGCGTGAGTTTATTCACTTCTCTACTAAGAATAGCCCGCCCATTTTTCTCTACTCACTCAAATCTTATCCATCATTCAAGGCTTGCTCTCCCAAGATTTCACTTTTCAGATGGAATTCAGAAGTGTCACTTGGGATCATATTTAGAACTTCTTACTCGAAAACTAGTAATTCCTAAGCACACCAGCCACATCATGACAGTCCAGACATTTGGAAAATATATTCTAACCAAGGTTATAGCATGCTTTCTGGAGCAGGGAGCAAAAGGAAATCTTTTGGTACTCTTTGAGACTCTCACAGTGTTATGTCATAAGTAGTCCACACATAGTCATGCTGGGGTAAGACAGCAGATGGGCAGAATTGACCAGGGCCAATGATGGTGGTATGCAGAAAGAGTCTCCCCCATTGTTTTAACCTTGGGTAGAACCAGGCCTGTCATAAGTAGCACAAAACAGTTTTTCTTTTGCCCTGGCGCGACACCTCCAGGCTGAATTCAGAGTTTTCTCCAACTACTTTTAGCCTGTAGGTAATGCCTGCCCATTCTCAGCCACACAGTTTAGCAATAACCCTTTTACTTTCTCCCTTCCTTGTGAAGGCCACTCTTGAAATTTACCCTATTAGTGAAGCCACTACTTCCGCGGAGACAGCTTTCTGCCCTAGGTACCTCCACCACTGGTTAGGATGCCTGCCAGTGGCGGCAGATGTGGCCAGACAAGTCAGAATTTTAGGGATTTAGTTTACATCCACGTTGAGATGCCCACATGGCAGTCAGCCTAGGTGGATGTAAAGCTATAAGAAACTTCCACTTATAAGACTCACTTTACCAGGTTGAATTTCAGTTGGTCTTTACAATAATCTAGTGGAAGCTATACAGACGTGGAAAGTAAATCTTCCCAATGTCATATTAGTTGAAAGCCAGAACTGCAATGTAAGTCTGTATCATTTCAAATCCATCTTTTTTTGCACTGCACTCAACTGTATGGTCTGGCACCCAAGACGTCAAACCCACTAAGAGGGTCCCAAAGGGAGCACTGGGTGAACTCTGGCTATTTGCTCTCTGTTTTTCCTGCCAGTTGAGTGTGGGATCTTGCACTTATCCATGATGATTATAATCAGGAGGCTTCTAGAAACTGCAGGTGAACGAATCTGACCTTCAGTGAGTCTGAGACAGAAAAGATAGGACTTTCTCCCAAATGGAAATGGAAGGGATAAAATCAGAGGAAGGCAACATTGTGCTTCAATCTTCCAGAAGGCACTTCTAGGTCAGGAATTTGACCTGAAGGCCTCTGAAGCAGTTGTCTTTCTCGGCAGCAGCTCCCTCAGGCTGAAGTGCCATGAGATACATGGCAAAGGCGTGTCATCCATCAGAAATCGGCTTGCTATTTTCTATGAACCCGACACATCCCTGCTTCCCCATATGCCTTGCCTCTTCCTGCTACACTTTGCCTTCCCACTCTTCCTCCTCCTCTTCATTTGTCACCTTCTGTTCCCTCCCCTGCTTCTTCTGTTTTCAATTTAGTGATGTTAAATGTTTTAAGTGTGAGATGATATGCATCACACTGAGGCTCTGCAGGAGAACAATGGAAATGTACCTGCCAGCACTCAGCGCGTGTGTGCGCCTGTACGCGATTATAACGTGTGGTCTAGTAATAACATTCCCAACAACGGAGTATGGAACCTGAAATAAATATGGGATGGGTGCATTAAGGTGTTAATGAAAACAAGAAGTGTGTCAGAGGGCACGCTTTACTACCTTTATTTGGTCCTTGATATCCATGGCTGTCCATGTAATCATGACGAAAGCACTAGCAAATGCGGGAAGTTCTGATAACGATTTTGCTGCGTGATGTAAAGGTCTGTGTGACTTCAAACGTTTTGAAATGTCTACCCTACTTGGTAGATAAATCAGAGCATTACACAGTCTCCTATGTTAAAGATCCTCAAAGCACTAGGTAAATAGATGACAACCAAATTTTCAGAGCTCTCAGGCACAACAGTGAATGGTGTCCTTTGTACAAATAATCTTCAAAAGACCAGCAGTCTCTGAGACGGGGTTCACAGTGCAGGGATCACTGGATTAACACAAATCTCCCTGAAACAATGGTTCAGGCATGGACATGGAAGGGTTGTCATCCTTAGCTCAAGGTCAGCAGAAGTATCAAATGAGGACGGTAGATAGTGACGATGTTTCTCCAAGCAGATAGGTTCCACGCCTGGATGACATAATGGCACATTCTGGGGCCTGGGCACCTGGGAACTCAGGGGCAGCGGTGTGCCTGGGTTTGATTTTTTTAAATCTTAATCTTTTTTTTTTTTTTTTTTTTTTTTGAGGTGGAGTCTCACTACGTCACCCAGTCTGGAGTGCAGTGGCCGCTCCCAGCCACCGCAGCCTCAACCTGCTGGGCTCTGGCGATCCTTCCGCCTCAGCCTTCCAAGTAACCGGAATTACAGCATGCATTACCATGCCCAGCTGATTTTTTGATTTATTGTAGAGATGAGGTCTCACTGCCCAGGCGGGTCTCGAACCCGCGGGCTCAGGCAATCCACTCACCTCAGCCTCCCAAAGGCGCAGGATTACAGGCTGAGCCACCGAGCCCAGCTTAAAATCTTAATCTTTATCCTCACAAGTATTTAAGACAGTACAAGTACACAGTAGCTCTTATTTCAAATCTTCATTATTTATAACTATCTTATACCCAGAAACTCCTAGGGTCATCTCATCTTCCTCACCACCACTTCATGCAAGCTGATTTGCTTTCACAGACTTCTCAGCTTGCTATCAATCTGAAGCAGAAAACTTTTCTTACTGGTGTATTATAGCAACCTAGAACAGCTGGGTGGAAAAGAGGCATAGACCAAAGTAGGGGGGTGGGGCTGTGGACTGTCCACGTGCCGTCTGGGTGCACCCCCCCCCCCAGCATCACAATGTGCTTGCCAACCAGAAAGTTACTGCTGGGTTTGGTCTTGTTTTCCTTCTAAGGGAAGCTGAAACATCCCAATGCCCAACGGTTGGGGATGCATAAGTAGAAAAGGAAAAATCACAAAGAGAAAAATTCTTTCCCAAGACCATTAGAGGACAGTTAGAGGAAAAGACCCATCTTCCGAGCCATCTCCTCCCCGTATCACTTAGTACAGGAATAGCAGTAAAGACAGACTTAGCAAGAAATAACTGCAGGCCAGTGTGATCAGTGCTGTGACACAGATATGTACAAACTGCTATGGTGGTAGAAGAAAGAGCCCCTTCACTGACTTTGAGGTGTGAGGGTTTTAAAGAAGGTTCCAGAGAAGAGGTTATGTTAGGGCAAATGTAAAATTGTGAATTGGAGTTTGAGGAGAATGACAGTGTTGAAACTTCTGATGGTGATAAAAGCATAAGTAGGCAAAAAGGTATTTAGGAAATAAGAAAGCTAGCCAAATGTAGGACAGGGCATGTCATGGAGGGTTTTGAAAAGTATGATGGGGTTATGTCCTAAAGTATTTTGCAAGCCAATTTATAGAGTTCAGACCTGGGACAGTATTAAGCAGGAGTGTGATGTAATTAGCTACTTACTATTTATTTTATTTTGAAACAGGCTCTCACTTTGGCACTCAGGCTGGAGTGCAGTGGTGCAATCATAGCTACTATAGATTCAAAAAGAAGAAAAGATGAATTGAAGAGAAACTGAGGAAGTGGAGGACCTAGATAGAAATATGGGATATACAGGAGGTTGGGGATATGGTGAGCTCTGATCATGCAACTGGACTCCAGCATGGGCAACAGAGTGACTCCCAATTCCCTCTCACCACAAAATAAATAATACTAAAAAAAATAAATAAATAAATATGGGATATAGAGTGTTAGAGAGAGAGAGACAAGACAAGTAGGACATTAAGGTTCCTCTGCTTTGAGAAACAAAGTAGATGATGATACTTTTAACCAAGGCAGAAAAATATAAACCAAATGTCACTTGTTTGAATAACCTTCCATCTGATAGTAGCAGATCCTCATTTTCCTCCTCAATGCTTTTGTTTTCCAAAATGTATCCCCAAACCAGTTGAGCATCTAAAGTCAGTATATTGCACCTCTCATATTCTTTCTGTCCTGGTTGGCTTCCCATTCACCTACATCAGCTGCCTGCAAAGCAACTTGGAACAACATCCTCATCCACCACAAAACATGCCTTGTCAATGACCCTTATCAAGGACCCTATATTCAAATGATCCTAAGGCTTCCATGTTTATAACCTTCAGAACATTACTGAGTTCTATGCCAATGTGCAAGACTTGGCATGGTCTTGCCCACTAGAATTTCTACCCAGTCAGAAGGTATGCTATGTGAGTGCAGAGATTTTTTTTTAACCTATTTTATTTACTGCAGTATTTTTTGTATCTATCACAAAGATTCTTTGGCCAAACTTTAGTCTGGCCCCTGAATTTTCTTCTAAACCCACCTGTGCATATCCTTGTAAAATCCAGTTAAGTCAGGTTGGCAAGAATCCTTGATACCTAATCACCCTCAATAGCTGATCAAAGTTTCTCACTTCCTACCCTTGGTATCTCATCAATCTGGTATGCTTTCAGCAGGAATCCTGTTAGGTCAATTCAACCAGAATTCCCCAAGACTTGATGCTTCTTCTTAGTAATTTTCCATCCATGAACACCTCCTGCTCGTTGGCTATAAATCCCCACTTGTCCCTGTTATATTCAGAATGAAGCCTATTTCTATACTGGGGTCTCTTATACCCCTTTGCAATAGCCCTGAATAAAATTTGTCTTCTCCACTGCTCTTATGCTTTCTTCTATCTTCCACCATGGGATAATGTAGCACGAAAGCCCTCTCCAGATGCTGGCATCATGCTCTTGGACTTCCCAGCTTCCAGAATCATAAACCAAATACATTTCTGTTCGTGACACTTCACCCAGCCTATGAAACACTGTTTAGTAGTATAAAATGGTCTAAGGCAATTGCTTTAACTTCTGTCCAGCTCTGCTGTTTGGGGGTTTTGTTTGTTTTTTTGTTGTTTGTTTGACTTCTATAATAATGCCTGTCATGTAACAGGCACTCAACTAAAATTTTTGGTGAAACTTTTTATTTTTAGATAATTTTAGACTCATGTATAGTTGTAAGTTGTAACACAGAGAGATTCAATATATTCTTTAGCAGTCTCTCCCAAGGGTAGCATCTTGTGAAACTACAGTATAATATCACAACCAGGATATTGATGTTAATACAGTCAAGATACAGAACATTTCCTTCACCAGAAAGATGCCTTATGCTACCCTTTTATAGATGCACTTCCTTCCAAAAGAAAGTTTCTCTAAATATTGTGTCAAAATAAGTCTATGAGAAGCAACTGTAAAAGACTGAAGATAATCAAGAAGAATTCTATATTCAGACTGCATCACAATTCGGTTTAAATAAATAAACAGCAGTTTAAATAAAAAGTGTGACAAATTGGGACTGTCGTTTAAAGAAAAAAAAAACAAAAAAGAAATTCTAATCAGTACAGCTAATTAGATCTTGGCCCTAAATCAAAAGATTAGCAAATCGTTTTTATTTAAAACATACTTATTTTGGTTTTCTATGGTCTAGATGTTGGTCTCCTCAAACTCATGTGGAAATTTGATTTCCAATGTTGGAGGTAGGGCCTAATGAGAGGTATTTGTGTCATGGAGGCAGATCCCTCAAGAATATATTCATGCCTTCCCTGACAGAGGAAGGAGTAGATTCTCACTCTATTAGTTTCCATGATAACCCGTTTTTCAAAAAGAGCCTGGCTTTTCTCCCTGTCTCTTTTCTTTCTCTCTCACCATGTGATCTCTGCACACACCACTCCCCTTCACCTTCTGCCATGAGTGGAAGCAGCCTGAGGACCTCACTAGATACAGATGCTCAATCTCACACAGTCTCGTGATCAGAATCATGAACTAAATAAACCTTTTTTCCTTGATAAATTTCTCAGTCTCAGATATTCCTTTATAGCAACACAAAAGTGCTAAGACAGGTTAAAATAAAATCTTGAAGCATATGTGTACTTCTTTTAAGATTATTATTTCATGTGTTTTAAAACCTTTTGATGAAGCAATTACTGAGCCCAACCATCTTGGTCCCTGTTAGGGTACGGACAGGCTGAGGGTGGAGAGATGGAGAGGTGCAGAGGCGCAGCACCGCCGGAGCCAGCAAGCCGGAGGTGCCGTGCTGGGAACCCAGAGATCTGAGTAAATTGCAAAGAACTGCAACACACAGAGGTGAGAGAAGAAAAGATTTATTTAAGAGAAGTTCAGGCCGAGCTCGGTGACTTAGCCTGTAATCCCGTGCCTTTGGGAGGCTGAGGTGAGTGGATTGCCTGAGCCCGCGGGTTCGAGACCCACCTGGGCAACTTGGCGAGACCTCATCTCTACAATAAATAAAAAATAAGCCGGGCGTGGTAGCGCGCGCCTGTAGTTCCAGCTACTTGGAAGGCTAAGGCAGAAGGATCACCGGAGCCCAGCAGGTGGAGGCTGCGTGGCCGGGAGCGGTACTGCACTCCAGTCTGGGTGATGGAGTGAGACTCCAACTCAAAAAAAAAAAAAAGAAAAGTTCACCCCCCACAGACTGGGAGTAGGCCTACACTCCAGATGAGTGTGGCCTCATAGCCCCCTAGAGTCCTAGCTTAAATCCTTTTCTTGAAGATGTTGCACGTGACTGCCATGACTGCCATGACTTCCTTATCGGCCACCTGTGGATGTCCTGGAGAACCTGTGACACAGAGACCCACTAATGTCTATCCATGTTATCATAGCCCCTGGAGAAGGGTGTGACAAGGATTCTAATGCTCCTCCACCTTCCCGAATGACATTCCTTAGACCTAATGGAGGGTGTACCTCCCCTTATCTCCTAGGCATTCCCAGTGGGTAGCTTCGGGGGATCCTTGGCTTCCCTGTAGATAGGGCCCAATTTATTAGAAGATCGAATCCCCACCTGCTCTCCCTCTGAGTGGTTATAACTTTTGTAATTACAAGTTTCATGACTTGTACAATCCTTGTCCAATGCATGCTGTCTTAGGCTTTGTAAATTCCCTTGATTTCTTGATTGCCACTATGAGATACCTCTGATACCTGGCACCAGGAAGTCGATTTCTGAAAAGACAAAGTCAGCAAAGTTAATTTTACTTAAAGTGTGCATTTCTCCAAAAGCATAGCTTCTACTTTCTTATCATTGTGCCAGGGTTTAAGAACAAGATGAAAAATGGCTTCCCACTCTTGGTCTGCCCTTTCAGTCCCTACCCTAGGACCATCACTCTGGTTACATCTTTCATTCTCAAAATAGGGCGCAAAGTCAGTTCAAGGAAACTGGTGGGAGACCAGCTGTCTTATCTCCCTCCTGTTTTACTTTTATCCTTTTCAGTCCTTCCATTCATCTCAAGTTTTTTTTCTCCCTCCAGTTACAAACTAAACTAAACTAAACAACAACAACAAAAAACTTTCATGAATACAATTTAAAATATTGATGTGAGATGTTGAGGGGGAGGAGGGAAAAAGGTCACCATCTTTAAGCAGTAATGAGCCACAAATGCTTTCTTTTAAAAAACGAAGGAATGAGAAGTATAGGGAGACCTAGCAACCAGAAAATGGGTTTGAGATTAAAGATGTTTTATTTCAAGACTTATCCCCTTGGGTGGGAGTGGCGGCTCATGCCTGTAATCTCAGCACTTTGGTAGACTGAGGTGGGAGGACTGCTTGAGGTCAGGAGCTCAAGACCAGCCTGGGCAACACAGTGAGACCCAGTCTCTACAAGAAATTTTTAAAAATAGCCAGGCAGAGTGGCACATGTTTGTGGTCCTGCTTATAAGGGAGGCTGAGGCTAGAGGATCACTTGAGCCCAGGAGATCAAGACTATAGTAAGCTATGATTGTGTCACTGTGCTCCAGCCTGGGCAAAAAAAGGCAGTCTGTTGTGGAAAACAAAACAAAACAAAAAAGACTTGTTTCCTTCATATCCAACCTCCATGGAGCCACAAACCTGGTCATATGATTCTCCTGCTTGGCTCCAAACTGCCTAAAGACGTGCCAAGCTCCTGCTTAAGGCCAATTGACATCCTCCATTTTCTGATTCCTTCCATTGTCTGCTACCCCTTGCCATGTGCTTTCCTCTCTAGAAACATCAACTGACATTTTTCTACACAGACACAGTGCTGCGTCTCCCCTAGCACCTGTGCCCTTGCCGTTCCTTCTGCCCTGGCTGCCTCTTAACATCTGTCGACCTTTGCCCCTCACTCCCTCTGGCTAATGCCCAATTCTCACCCATCTCTTAAGCCCAGTTCATCCATTACTTCTTTCACAAAGCTTTCTTGGGGTCCTTCCCTGACACCTACTGAGTTAGATACAGCTGAATCTATTAAGAATCAATATTCTTTTTCTCCAGACCACAAAACCCAATTCAAACGAGCTTAAAACAACAAATGAAATCTATGTTACTCAAAACCAATTATGAAGAAAGCAGAGCACAGATGTCCGTTTCCATGTGGAAAACCTGCATTATTGCGCTTAATGCATGGTATTATAATCTGTTTATATTTCTATTTTCCTCAATCTGCATTCTTGAGGTCATTTCCCTCTGGATTTCCCAACACCAAACATAATTCCCAGTGCAGTAGAAGTTGAATATACAGGTGTTGTATAACAGAAATTATTAGATGTTAGTTGAAAGTTCAGGAAAGTGATATCTTGTGAGAATATCCTTCCTATATATATAGGAATTCTTGTTTGTAAGTATAAAGAACTTGGTGAATAGAGTTTCAGAATGAAAGAAAAATTGATAAAAACAAGGGTGTATTATAATTCTAGGCTTCCATCTTAAACTTGGAAATAAAGTGGGATACCTTTCCACTGAGATGGGAGGGAAAGAGGTAAAGTCAATGATAATAAAAGTGGGATCAGAGGTGAGGAGAGTCAGGCTCGGTGGCTCAGCCTGTAATCCCATGCCTTTGGGAGGCTGAGGTGAGGATTGCCTGAGCCCGTGGGATCGAGACCCGCCTGGGCAGGGAGACCTCATCTCTACAATAAATCAAAAAATCAGCCAGGCATGGTAGCACATGCCTATAATTCCGGCTACTTGGAGGGCTGAGGCAGAAGGATCACTGGAGACCAGCATGTCAAGGCTGCGGTGGCCGGGAGCTGCTGTTGCACTCCGGTCTGGGCGACCGAGTGAGACTCCAACTCAAAAAAAAAAAAAAAAAACTAGAGGTGAAGAGATGGGTTAAAGGAGCTCATGCCTTCTCATCTTTCTTTTCTCACTAAGATGGTAGGCGATGTCATCTGCTTCAGAGAGAGAAGATAGTCGTATTTGGAACTGAGGTAGGAGGACTGAGGAAAGTGGTAACTTGGAAAAACTGCTGAGAAAAATGGGCACAGTTTCTTCTGAGGGACAAAAAAAGTGAAGCGGTGGGATAATTTAGTTACTACTTTACCCGTGCCTCACAGTTAGCCAACACAACCTGGGCCAGGAAATTCCATGAATGCTTCACTTCACCCACTAAGTTAGCTCTTTTTAGAAAGCAGTCTCTTCTATTCATCTCTATATTCATACCCATATTTTTACCTGCTTTTACCTCCTTCTCCTCTTCTTAGGAATGTGCTTGAGTCTTACACATCTAAAAAAAAGAATTTCTCTTTTCCATGTGTCTTAGTTTGTGTTCTGTTACTTGTAAGAAAACACCTGAAACTAGGTAATTTATAAATAAAAAAATTCTTTTTTTTTCCATTTGTGAAGGCTGAGAAATCCAAGACTGAGGGACTGCGTCTGGTGAGGGCCCTCTTGCTGGTGGGGACTCTGCAGAGTCCTGAGGCATTGCAGGGCATCACATGGCCAAGGGACTGAGGTACTAGTTCAAGTCTCTCTTTCTCTTCTAATACAGTCACAATGCGACTCCTTTGTTAGCCCATTAACCCATGAATGGATTAACCATGAGAGCTCTGCAGTCATGACCCAGTCATCTCCTAAGGACTCCACTTTCAAAATTGCCACACTAGGGACTAAATTCAAATAAGTTCTGGAAGGGACAAACATTCAAATCACAGCAGCATACAAATCTGTTCTTCTTCTCATTCCCTGAATTTCTGAAGAGTATCAATGATGTCCTCTCTTCTTTTATGTTCTTTCCATTCTCTCACTCAACCTCTGCCCTCTAGGTCTGGCTCCAATGTTACTGAGCCATTTTTTGCAAAGGTCACTATTACCTGGATACAAAGAACCATAACCTTTTTCCTTAATCTTCCTTCTTTCTGGCATTTCTGAAAGCTTTTGAGCACATTGACAATCCCCTTCTTTTGAACTTTCTGATTCTCTGACTTGGACATAGCAATCAGAATCATCATAGGAAGTGAGACTGTAGTGGTACAAATACAATGCAAAGCTTGCAGCCTGATTCCTGGCCATGCAGTTCCTCCCTGTGTGGTGTGGGAGAAGTCATTTGGCCTTTCCACACCTCTGTTTATGTAGCTGTAAAACAGATATAATACTCACTGGACAGTATTGCCTTCAGAGCTCAATCACTTAACATTTAAAAAATTGTGAACGCCTCTCTCTTGAGGTGTCCTAGGCCCTCTCTTGAATGCTTGGGATATATTTGTGGGGGGAAAATGGACAAGAAATATATGTGCCATCAAGCTGGAAGAAGGAAAGAGACAATAAACAAAGGAAATATGCATAAGGTATAGAATGTTAGAGGGTAGCAATGATTCAGAAAACATAAGCCAAGGAGAAGGAAACGTACAGGTGATGGAATAAATTGCAGTTTTAAATAAGGTGGCCAGGGTAAGCTTGACTGAGGAAGTAACATTTGAACAAAAATTTTAAGAAGGGAGGGAATTTATCATGTGGAAATTTGAGAAAAGTGTGCTTCTGGCAGAAAAAACAGACTGTAAAGGCCAGGGCATCTGGAACCACGTGAAGGAGGAACGGAGCAGGAGATGAATCAGAGAGGTAAGAAAGGCGGGGTGTGCGCCATAGGCCATTGCAGGATTTCGCCTTGTACTTTGAGTGGCATTGAAAGCCTCTGAAGGGTTTTGAGCAAATGAGTAGCATAATCGTCAATGTGCACTAACAGGACCACGCTAGCCAATATAAAGAAAATAGTCTACATGGGATATGGCAAAAGCTGTTGCAATAAATCTGGTGGATGCTGGTGGTACCTATTGGAGCGGCGGTGGCATGTTGTGATGAAAGTGATGAGACGCAGTTGGACCACTGATAGATTTCTGACAGTAGAAATGAAAGCATTTTGTGATTGGGTTGACAGTGAGAGCAAGTGAAGGGAAATGGATCATCCCAGGACTTGGGCCTGAGCCACTGGAAAGACAACGTTGCCATTTTCTGTGATGGGGAGGATAAGTAGAGGCAGTGAGCATCACAGTATACACTTGTATAATGAAAAAGACTCCTGCACCCGTATGTTTATAGTGGCACAGTTTGCATTTGCAAAGATGTAGAATCAACCCAAATGCCCATCAACTGATCGACGGATAATAAAAATGTGGTATGTACACACACACACACACCATAGAATACTACTATTCAGCTATAAGAAAGAACAAAATAATATAAGAAAGAACAAAATAATCGTGGCAACTTGGATAGCATTGGAGACCATTTTCCTAAGTGAAGTAACACAGGAATGGAAAACTAAATACCGTGTATCCTCACTTATAAGTGGAAACTAAGCTCACTGGCTGCAAAGGTGTAAAGAATGGCAAAAAGAGCCCGGCACGGTGGCTCAGTCTGGAATCCCGCGCCTTGGGAGGCTGAGGTGAGTGGATGGCCTGAGCCTGCGGGTTCAAGACCCGCCTGGGTGGCCAGACCTCATCTCTACAATCAATCAAAAAATCAGCCGGGCGTGGTAGCGCCTGCCTGTAATCCCGGCTACTCGGAAGGCCGAGGCGGAAGGCTCACCGGAGCCCAGCAGGCGAGGCAGCGGTGGCCAGGAGCGGCCACTGCACTCCAGTCTGGGCGACCGAGTGAGACTCGAACTCAAAAAAAAAAAAAAAGAATGGCAAAAAGGACACTGGAGACTTAGAAGGGAGAGGATGGGAAGAGGAAAGGGATGAAAAATTCCCCGTCAGGTATATTATGTGCACTAATGGGGATGACGAGTCCACTTAAAACCCAGACTTCTTCACTACTGTACAAAGCAGCCATGTAACCCAAAATCATGTGTGCCCCCTAAGACTATTACAATAAAGAGAATTACATCTTAAAATCACAAAAAAGTTTTTAAAAATATAATATATATGATGTATATGTATAATGAGATAGTCTGTTGTGCTGTGAATTTGCCTCTTTGATTTTGAGACTTGAGGTAAGCATTCACTTCCTTATCACATAGCATTGCAGCAATCTTGAAGTCATTTCATACATATAATTACCTTGGCATTGCATTTTATAGCCATTTTTTTAAGAATAGCAGACAAGATATTATTATTCCTCATATAGCAGATGAGATGACTAAGGCTCAGAAAAGCTATGAGATTAACCCGAGGCCCCAGTGTGGATAGAATGGATTCTGCACGAGACACTCAGCATTCTCTCTCTCTGCCTGGCATATCTTAGATCCTATAATGCTTTCTAAGAATCAGAGCAGCGCGAGACAACGTCAAGCCCATGTGGTCAAAGCTTTTCTCTTTACACCTGAAGAAACGAACTCAGAGAATCCCAGAAAGCTGCTGAATCCATCTCCCCTTCTTTTGAAATCTCCGAGAAAAGACTTCATATTGAGACTCCATGTTGACACAGTAAGAGACGGAGGCATTACATTTTCAGTCAGAAAATTACCCAGGGGGGTAGGAAGGAAACCAGGAGACGGAAGCCAAGCGATGAGAGTGTATGAGGGAGGGAGCAACCTGCTGCGCCCAGTGCTGCTACCCCAGCAAGAAGGGTAAGACTGAGAATGGACCGTCAGCTTCATCAACATGACTCTCAGTGGGGACCTGCCCAAGAACAGTTTCAGAGGAGTTCTGGGGACAAAGGTTGTCTGGAAAGTTTTACAAGAGAAGAGTAGAGAAAATGTAAAGGCGGCAAAAAGTTCCTATCAAATTGGAGCAGAAAAATGGAGCCAAGAGGAATTCTTGTTCTTTTTTTAAGATGGAAGTGAGGGAGAAGCAGGCTTGCACACGAAAGGAGGTACCTATAGAAACCTAGAATAAACTTAGTTTAGCATAGTCTGTTTGCCTCAGCATGGCCATTTTTGCTTAGACTTTCCCCCTGACATGCTTTGAATCTAGCACAGGTTAGACATAGATAAATAAATTCCCAATAGGCAGGTTTTAGGAGGCGTTCAGACATTTTAAAATTACATTTTACTGCAGGCCGAGCAGCATCTCCGCCCCCCACTAGCAAATCTCCATCAGATGCAAGACAAGGACAGCCCAACAGTCCAATCATTCAATTTATGGTTTAACATAATAATCACTAAGGAACTTTCAGGCCCCTTAGCTGGCTGAAGTCATAGAAATGATAATAAGACCACCTTTTTTGCTAAAGAGGATTGTGGACTGGAAATGTCTGGCAAATCTCTTGCTGGAAAAACCCCTCCCCTTGTCTCCAATCTAACCAGCCCCACCGTAGCAGCAATCTTGTAACTAACCCACCTATCTGCCTGCTGTCCGTCACCTGATGTCAGTACCTGCGCTTACCTGACCCTTCGTGATGACGTAAGGCAGACAACCACCACCCAATCATCTTAATGACCTTCTCCCATCAAAGGGAAAGGTTAAAAGGACTCGACCATGAGCAACCATTTGCCATTGCCTCTAGACTCTGGTGTGGCCTTTAAGCTATGACTATTGCCATGTTTTCTGTCCCCCCCCCCATCTTGAGGAGGTGAATCTTCTCTCTCTCTCTCTAATTTGCCTTTTAAATAAACCGTATTTTCTAATCCAACTTCTGTGCAATTCTTGGCATCTTTCATGTGGCACCGGATCGCACACCCAGACACCCCACACCCCCAGAGGCCTGAGATAACATTCCGGAACACAAATAGAAGCAGACAGATAGAAGCAGAAAGGAAATGGTGATTCAAGAGATGGAGGTGTAAGCATCATGGGTAGTGCCCTTGAGTGGGCAAGAGAGGTGAAATCCAGTGCCAAGTGGCAGGATTGACATGGGGGGGGTGCGGTTCTTCTGTGAAGCAGGTGAGAAAATGAAGCGTGCAACTTGACTTGTCGGCAGGAAGAGGAAGGCACGTCAGCGCGATTTCACCCTGAGGGGTCCGTGAGGTAGGAAACAGAACATAGGCAGGTAGTGTGGCTGAGTGGGGGGACGTTGGGAGTTAGGGAGAGCAGGTAGGTGTGACCCAGCACAGAGAAGACTGGGGAGTGAATGAACAACAGGACAACACCATCGCCAGGATGAATTAAGTCATTTATGCTTACATTAAATTCAACCCGTTTACTTACTTTTATGATTGGCAAGAGTTGTATATAATTGTAATGTACAGCATTTTGTTTTGAGATGTGGATACATTGTGGAATGGCTGAATCGAGCTCATTAGCGTGTGCCTCACAAAGAACACAAAATTCAGGCTGTTGGCGATTTTCAAAAAAAAATACATTGTGATTAACTATAATTGCCATGTTTTACAATAGATCTCTCAGCTTACTCTTCCTGTCTAACCAACATTTTGTATCATTTGACCAACATCTTCCCAAGTCCCCTTCCCTAGATGCTGGTGATCACTATTCTACTCCCTAATTCCATGAGCTCAACTTTAGAGTCCACATGTAAGTGAGATCATGTGGTACTTATCTTTCTCATTTCTCATCACATAATGTCCTTCAGAATCATTCATGTTGTTGCAAATAACAAAATGTCCTTCTTTTTAAAACCCGAATAGTATTCCATTGTATATATCTTAATCCATTCATCCACTGATGGACACTTAGGTTGATTCCATATCGTGGCCATTGTGAATAATGCTACAATTAACACGGGAGTGCAGATGTCTCTTTGAAATACTGATTTCATCTCCTATGAATGTATACCCAGTAGTGGGATTGCTGGATCCCATGGTGGTTTTATTTTTAATTTTTTGCAAAATCTCCATACTATTTTCCATAACAGCTGCATTAAATTACATTCTCACCAAGAGTGTGCAAGAACTCCCTTTCCTCTGCATCCTCTCCAACACTTATTATCTTTTTGAAAATAACCATTTTAACAATTGTAAGGTGATATCTCATTGTAGTTTTAATTTGCATTTATTTGATGATTAGTGAATGTGAGCATTTTTTCATAAATCTGGTGGTCAAAGTTATAGTATTCAAAATATCATAGTGTGGGCATTAAAACAGACACATACGGCTGAGGTTGGTGGCTCAGCCTGTTATCCCAGCACTTTGGAGGGCCAAGGTGAGTGGATTGCCTGAACTCGCAGGTTCAAGACCAGCCCAGGAGACTTGGCAAGACCTCATCTCTACAATAAAAAAAAAAAATTTAGCCAGGTGTGGTAGCGCACACCTATAGTTCTAGCTACTTGGAGGGCTGAGGTGGAAGGATCGCCAGAACCCAGCAGGTTGACACTGGGTGGCTGTGAGTGTGTCACTGCACTCTAGCCTGGGCAACTGAGTGAGACTCCAACTCAAAAAAAGAAAAAAAGAAAACAGACACATAGACCAAGGGAACAAACTAGAAAGGCGAGAAATAAATCTATGCATTTATGGTCAATTGATTTTTGACAGAGATCCCACAAACATGAAATGGAGAAAGAATGATCTCTTAATTTATTATTAAACTGTTAGAAAAATTAGATATCTCTGTGAGGGTATGGGTGGACAGGGTGAGGGAAAATGGATGGAGCAAGTGGCGCAGCACTGCCAGGGCCGGCAATCTCGAGGTGCCACACTGGGAACCCAGAGATCCAACTAAATGCAAAGAATTGCAACACACAAAAAGGTTAAGAAAGAAAAGTTTATTTAAAAGTAAATTAGAGAGAGAAAGAGAAGGGAGACAGAAGATTCACCTCCTCAAGGTGGAGGAGGGGACCAAAGCCAGGAAGTATGGTGACAGCCATGGCTCAAAGAGCACATGGCCACACCAGTCTAGCAAGGCAATGGCCCCTGGTTGCTTGTGGTTGAGTCCTTTTAACCATTCCCCTTGATGGGGGAAGATCATTAAGGTGATTGGGTGGTGGTCTGCTTCCACGTCACCACAAAGGGGCAGGCAAGCGCAGGTACTGATGATGTCAGGTGATGGACAGCAGGCAGATGGGTAGGTTAGTCACATGATTGCTGCCCTGGTGGGGCTATTCTGTCACATAGTTCACAGAGGGTTGATTAGGTCAACCCTGGGGTGGGGGGGATTGCCCAAGAGACTTGTTAGACATTTGCAATTCACAAACTCAGACATTTGCAACTCACAAATTCCTTGACCAAAGGTGGGGTGGTTGGTCGTATTATTACTTTTATGACTTTGGCCTTGACAAGGAATCAAAAGTTTACTAGATATTATTATGCTAAACCATGAATGGTTGGGCTGTCCTGGTCTTGAATCTGAAGGAGATTTGCCTAGGGGGGATGGGATAGGCTGCTGCTAGTCCTGCAGTAGAATGTCTGAATGCTTTCTAATGGTTACACTGAGGCAAAAAGACTAAAGAATAAGCTAAGTTTCTTCTAGGTTTCTATAGGTACCTTTCAATCTTCATGCAGAAGAATGAAATTAGACCTTTATCTCACACCATATACAAAAATAAACCCAAAAGGGATTAAAGATTTAAAGGTACAACCTGAAATTGTATAAATACCAGGAAAAAAAGGGGGGTGGGAAGAAGCTCCATGGCATTGGTCCGGGCAATGATTTTTTAGAGATGAACTGAAAAGCACAGGCAACAAAAGCAAAAATCTACAAATGGAATTGCTCCAAACTAAAAAACTTCTGCACAGTCAAGGAACCAATCAACAGACTGAAGAGACAGTCTTTGGGACAGGAGAATGTATTTGCAACCCATGCATCTCAAAGGGGTCAATATCCAGAAAATAAACTCAAACAGCTCAATAGTAAGAAAACAAATAACCCAATTTAAAAATGGACAAAGGAGTTGAATAGACAATTCTCAAAAGAAGACATACAAATAGCCAGGGTAAATTAAAAGCTACTTGAAGTGCCTGGTCCCAGGGCGCAGGAGAGTCCACAGCCCGGTGAGAACACCCCTGGTTCTCCGTGTGCTTGCCAAGTGGTAGCTATTATTATTGTGTCATTCAAAAGCACTCTCCTTTTTTTTTCTTTTTGAGTCCGCAAGTCTCACTCTGTCGCCCAGGCTGGAGTGCAGCGGCACGCTCACAGCTACTGCAGCCTCAACCTGCAGGACCCAGGCAATTCTACCACCTCAGCCTTCCAACTAGCTGGAACTACAGGCACATGCCACCATGCCTGGCTGACTTTTTGACTTATTGTAAGGATGAGGTCTCGCCAAGTTGCTCAAGTTGGTCTCAAACCCCTGGACTCAGGCAATCCTCTGCCTCTGCCTCTCAAAGTGCTGGGATGACAGGCGTGAGCCACCGTACTTGGCCTATCCCTTAATAAAGATATCATGCTGAATGTTCCATGTGAAAATTGCTCAAAATATTTTTAGGCAAAAGTGGAAGAATTTTGTGTTTAAAGTCTAATTATTTGGCAGTTCTACAATCCTCTGTATTTGCAAATTGCTCCACAGTCCTGCTCATTATGTATGCGCCACCATATCCCTGACTTACACAGAATAAAATCAAGTTAAGTAAGTCAGAGGAAGCTTGATGCCTTCTTCAGTCAGTAACTTGGCAGCAAGGAACAGATAAGAATTATCCATCCAAGATTTGACAGTTTACAGCAATATTTCCTCGAAGTATATTCTGTGGACCATTAATCCCAAGAGATGCTTCTGAGTCAAGAGTTCTGTAGTCAAATAAGTATGAGAACTTTACATAGTACACCACCCCCCCTTAGAGTTTCACAATATGCATTAGCATTTTTGAGAAGCCTGGTGTTAAAGAGACTTACTTAACTTTTGCTGTCCTTGTATTTCTGAGTCTTCTTTGTAACATTTTTTTCTTTAATCAGAACTTACTTTTGTGGGTATACAGCAATCATAGATAGGATCAATTCCCATATCCATTTATTCCTTCTTCTTCTGGAAAATTCCAGCTTTAGCTGGGCACCTTGCTGTTTAGTCAAAAGGTTTTGTTGTTGTTGTTGTTTTCCCAGATCTCCTTACTGCTAGATCTGGCCAAGAAACCAAGTTCTGACCAATGAGACGTAAGTGGACATGATATATGTGGCAACCGAGAAATACCCACAAAGGTAAGGAACACAGCTTTCTATTAGTTAGTCACCCTTTCTGCCTTCTGCTGGTCAGAATGCAGAGTGATGGCTACAGACTTGGTAGTGGAACCAGGAGAAAGTTGGAGTCAAGAAAGCTGCAAGACTACAGGAACCTGGCTCCTGGATCATCGTGAGGCTCCCACACCAACTACAGCATGCCTACCTCCAGACTCCTCTGCATGGGGAAAAATATAATCTCCACTGTTGCAGACATCACTGTGATTCTGGTTTTTTTCTGTTACTCAAGGCTGAATCCAACCCTAATTAATGAGGTGTAACACCGCCACCATCTTGTAGAATTCATGTGCCTCCAAGGACACTTCGAGAGGTGCTGGTCTAAATTCAGTTACTAAAACGTCATGCCTCTTTTCCGCAACAAGTGCATTCTTGCCTGAATCTAAACACAAGAAATCTTCACTTAGATCTGGTATTTTCATTTAACTCCAAATATTCTCAAACAAAAGGTAGCGGGCAATTGGAAAGAGCAATTGGAAAGAATTTTGGCTTATGTCAAAAGATGAACATTCAAGTCAGGCACAGTGGCTGACGCCTATAATCTCAGCACTTTGGGAGGCTGAGGCAAGAGGACTGCCTGAGCCCAGGAGTTTGAGACCAGCCTGGGCATTACGATGAGCTCTCATCTCTACGACAAATTAAAAAAAAAAATAGCTGGGTGTGGTGACTCATGCCTGTAGTTCCAGCTGTTTGGAAGGCTGAGACGGAAGGATTGTCCGAGCCCAGCAGGTTGAGGCTGTGGTAGCTGTGATCGTATCACTGCCCTCCAACCTGGGCGACAGAGTGAGACCCTGACTCAAAAAAAAAAAAAAAAAGAAAAAAAGAAAAAAAATTAGCATTCAAGTTCTAATTCTGCTCTTGATCTTAGACAAGTGCTCTAAAATGTCTATGTCTCAGTTTCCCTCGGGGCATATAGTAGAAATAACATATTCTCTGCTTCATATAGTTTTTATAATGGCTAAATAAAATACAAAGCAAAAAAAATCCTAAAAAACTATTTAGCCTACTACACAAAAGAGCTTACTGTTATTATTACTCCACTCTTGAGGCTCAGGTCATGAGATCCCAAAATATGGCACCTTGGTCCCTCTCTGACCTTCTTCTGCCTTTATTTTCCGATGCCATAAAAAGAATCCTCCATCCCTTCTTCCTTGAAGACTCTCCTTGGCAGGGGTCCTGCCCTACGCCCAGAGGAAAGGGATGACGACACAGAGGCTCAGAGATGAATCTGAACGACAGGCTTTGCTATGCTTCCCCAGTTTATTACCATCAGGACATCCCCTTTGAGTCCACTCATACATGACTGCTCATTTTTCATGGAACCTAATCATAAAAATACAATTTTCCCTGGGTCTTTGGCCCTTCATTTTCAAAGGTTCCTGTGTCAGGTAAAACTCTGATGAACAAATTTGCTGTGCTTTTATCTTATTAATCTATCTTTTGTTGTAGAGTATCAGCCATAAAACTGATGATGGATGAGGGAAAAAGATATTTTTTTTTCTCCCCTGCATTGGCATGTCAGAGAGAGCTCTGGTCCCAAACCTACCGACAAGTGGTGTGTTTTTGAGCCCTCTCACATCATTTCTGTAGGCGTCACTCCTCTGTAGACAGGCAGAATTCGACAGCATCCTTGGTTTCATTCCGATGTAAATTCTAATTGCAAATGGCAATCTTAGAATCCTAAGGCTAGGATGGCGCCTTTGGAAGGCTCATTAAGTCTATGTCTCTAAAGTCAGGTGAGATCACACCTAATCCATCCTAGAATTCTAAATGTATTCATTTCTAAAGACCTTGACAGGAAAAAAAAATCCTAAAACCTCACCTTCAAGAGTATATCTGAGGGTTTAACAGCCTTTACTGTAGGAAAATTGCTCCTCAGAATTAAATTCAAATTCTTACTTTGTCTCAAGCTCGCTTGTGCATACTTTGATAGTCAGCAAAAATCTGGTACAATTTGCTCAATATTCATCCTTTTTGTATGTGTAGATAGTTCCTAAGACAATCTTCTTATGAATATTGAGTCTATAATGCACACTTGCCATGGCAATTGTTGTTTCAATACTTAAAAAAAATTATATGGGATTTCCAACTCACTGATGAGGACTTTCATGAACGTAATAGAGATGCTTCATTTCTAAAGTTATGGATTCTTAGAAAACTATTTATAAGAAAGAGATATTGGGCAACAATCTTACAAATCAAAATGTTGGGGGTTTTTTTGAGTCAGGGTCTCACTCTGTCACACAGGCTGGAGAGCAGTGGCACAATTACGGCTTACTGCAGCCTTGACTTCCTCTACTCAAGCGATCCTTCTGCCCCAGCCTCCCAAGTAGGTGAGACTACAGATGTGTGCCACCATGCCTGGCTCATTTTTCTTATTTTTCATAGAGACAAGGTCCCATTATATTGCCTAAGATGGTCTCGAACTCCTGGCTCAAGCAATCCTCTGACCTCGGCCTCCCAAAGTGCTGGGATTATAGGCATGAGCCACTGCACTGGCCCAAAACATGCTTTAAAATAGCTAAAATCATCATTTCTAAACTAAGTAGCTAAAAAAATAAGACTATTAGTTAAAATGGGTCCATACATTATTCAAATGATATACCTGACATTTTAAGCTTAATATAAATGAAAGCAAATGTCTAATTGATATTCATGTATTCTTGTCACTATATAGCCAGAACAGGGCAAGCCAATTTTGCATGGCATCATTCACAGAAAGAGTGTTTCAACATCCTTTATAAAATTAAAATAATGCATAATATTAATTTTGTTTGTTTTCAGTTCCTAGGACATGTCTGACATATATTACTGGATATATTCCGTCTCAATTTGCTATTTTTATTATAAATCCTGATGATGTGTGTTGGTGCACTCAACAAAATCCATCAGATGTTTAATTTTCTTAAACCAATATGAAATTAACCTAGTAAGACGGAGTTACTTAAAAACATTAATTAGATGTCTGTGTTTGCTTATCAACCCCGATCCCCCGCACTATTTAACTGCATAACTCCACAGAACTGGTAGTCTCCATTTATCTCTATTGGCAAACTTACCTTTTTAAGGAAGTTAAAAGTAAGAAAAAAGGGTCATAAAAGGAAAGTGCCTCTTTGGTAACCACTAAAAGTTTATTTTCATATGAAAATATATGGTAGATAATAAGAATGAGTTTTCTTACTTTTAGAGAAATGAAGGACAAATTAAAAAGGTAATAAATCTAGAATAAAGCCTATGGTGCTGAATTGAATCAGAGGTAATTGCACCAATTATTACTATACACATTAATGAACAGATATAAAGAAACACAGATATGCGCATTGGTTAGTTTCCATACATGCATTCCAAATTCTGTCCACTTAGCCTCGTAGCGACGCCATTCCAGCAGTAATAGAACACCCGGCTCATCATTTCATCTATCATAAAAAGAACCAGGGCTCTTGATGGAATGATGGATTCCAGGGCTGAGGCAGGAAAAGAACAAAACAATCGTGGAATATTTTGTACCACCAAGAAAGAAAGGATATGCAAAACACTGATGAAGACACCTTGGAGAAGAACTTGAAAAAGCTCCCTGGCCAATTCTGGGTCCATTTGAACAACAAAATGAGTGGTGACATGTCAGATTATATCTCATGGCCCATAGTGATATAAATGATGAATAAATTTTAAAATGGGTGAGAAGAAACAGCTTTTTTTAGTCAAATTTTAATAATAAATGTAGAAGAAATGATAAGAACAGAAAATCATCACTAGGCAAAATCTATAGTAAGAAGTAAGTGTCAAAGCAAGAGTCATAAATGAATGATAAAATTAGTATGCTAAAATACAAGGAGAGGCTCACGTCTGTAACCCCAGCACTTTGGGAGGCAGAGGCAGAAAGACTGCGTGAGTCCAGGAGTTTGAGACCCGTTTAGGCAACATAATGAGATCTTATGTGTACAAAAAAAATTAAAAATTAGCTGGACCTGTAGTCCCAGCTACTCTGGAGGCTGAGATGGGAGAACCACCTGATTCCAAGAGGTTAAGGCGGCAGTGAGCCATGGCCGTGCCATTGCACTCCAGCCTGAGCAACAGAGTGAGACCCTGATTCAAAAAGAAAAAAAAAAAAAGAGCAGAAACAGAATGTTTGCACAGTTTCAAAATATCTCTTAACAAGATGCTTGTTAATTAAAAAAAATAATTACAGTGGCAAAACCTAGAAGTAACCACCTTAACAAAGTGATCAAAGTTAAAATTCTATAAGACAGCATGCATTAAGACATACCAACATCCTGTACCTCCTGACATGATACATTGAGAAGGTTACAATATAAATTCTGTGGAATTCTTGCCAAAAATATATAACTTGAATTGATCATAGGAAAACATCAGAAAAACTCAAATTCAGTGACATTCTACAAAATAATTGACCCATGCTCTTCAAATGTCAAAGTAATAAAAGACAAACAAAAACAGAGGAACCGTGATACATTCGAGAAGGCTAACAAAATACAACTAAAGGTAAGGTGGGAGAATGGATTGAATCTTGGACTAGAAAAGGGACACTAGAGGTACAACTGGAAACATTCAGATAACATCTCTGGATTGGTTAGTAGCATTGTTGTCTCAATGATCATTTCTTACTGTCATTAATTTTACTGTGCTATTATATAAGACGGTAACGTTAGAAGAAGTTAGGTGAATGGTATGAGAGTTCTGTGCTATTTTTGCAACTCTTGGTAAGTAGTAAGGTTAGTTCAAATTAAATAGCTGATTTAAAATAAGTCTATTTTCATCCCCACCCCCATAAGATTCAGTAGAAAATACTTTAACTTTGTGTTAAGGTTGTCTATTTCTGTGGGGGGAAAAAGCAACACTTCAGGTTTAGGTGACATAAAACAATAATTATTATTATTATGTCTCATGTTTCTAGGAGTTGAATTTGAAATAATCCATACTCACAGGAATAGCACAAATTTGATAATCTAGACAAAATGAACCAATTTCTTAAAGACACAAAATGACAAACCTCACACAAGAAGAAATGGGTAATCTGAATAGGCTTATATCTATTAAGCAAAATTAATTAGGTCAAGTGCAGTGGCCCACGCCTGTAATCCCAGCATTTTGGGAGGCCGAGGCAGAAGAATCGCTCAAGCCCAGGAGTTCAAGACTAGCCTGGGCAATATAGTGAGAACTCATCTCTACAAAAAAAAATTTTTTTAATTAGCTGTGTGTGATGGGATATGCGTATAGTCCCAGCTACTCAGGAGGCTGACATGGGAAGATTGCTTGAGTCCAGGAGGTCGAGGCTGCAGTATGCTGGGATCATGCCACCATACTCCAGCCTAGGTGAAATGGTCTAAAAAAATGGAATTAATAATATTCTAACACAGAAAGCTCCTTGCCCAGATGTTGAATTCTACCAACATTTAAGGAAGATATAATACCAATTCTCTACAATCTCTTTCAGAAAATAGAAGGAAGCAGAAAGAATAATTTCTAATTCATTCTACAAAACCAGGATCATCATAATACCAAAATCAGACAAAGACACTATAAGAAAAGAAAACTACAGTACAATAATTCTCATGAACACAGATGCAAAAATCCTCAACAAAATATTAACACAAACCTAACAATGTATAAAAGGAATTACAAAACACAATCAAGTGAGACTTATCCCAGACATGCAAGGCTGGTTCAATGTTTGAAATCAATCAATAAAATCTATCACATCAACAGACTAAAGGAAAAAAAAAAAATCACAGAATATGTTAGAAGAAGATTCAGAAAAAGCATTTGACAAAATCCAACATCAATTCATTTTTTTTTTAAACTAAAACTCTCAGTAAACTAGAAATAAAGGGGAATTTCCTTAAGTTGATAAAGAACATCTACAAAAAACCTGTTGCTAATGTACTTATTAGTGAAAAACGTAAAGTTTTCTTACTAAGATCAGGAATAAGGAAAGGATGTTCCCTCTCATCGTTGCTTTTCAACATCATACTGAAAGTCCTAGTTAATACAATAAGATAATAAAGGGAAATAAAATCTTTATCATCTTACCAATCTTACATATTGGTAAAGAAAAAAAACAAACTCATTATTCACAGATGATATAACTTCTATGTAGAAGATCTGAAAGAATTGACAACAACAAAAGCTCTAGGCACTAACAAGCAATTATAGCAAGGTCGCAGGATATAAGATTAGTGTACAAAAGTCAATCACTTTTCTATATAGCAGCAATGAACAAGTGGAATTTGAAATTAAAAACATATTACCATTTGCATTAGCACTACAAAAATGTAATACTTAGGTATAAATCTAACAACATATGTACAAGATCTATATGAGGAAAACTACAAAAGTCTGATGAAAGTTAAGAACTAAATAAATGAAAAGATATCCCATGTTTAAGGATAGGAAGACTCAATTTTGTTAAGATGTCAGTTGTTCCCAATTTGAGCTACAGATTCAACATAATCCTGGCAAGTTATTTTATGGGGGAAAAGAACTTATTCTACATTTATATGCAGAAGCAAAAGATCCACAATAGCCAACTCATTATTGAAGGAGAAAAAAAACCAGAGTATTGACACTCCCTAACTTTAAGACTTACTATAAAGCTACAGTAAACAAGACAGTATGTATTGCCCAAAGAAAAGACAAATAGACCTATGAAACAGAACAGAGAGCCTGGAAATAGACCCACATAAATATAATCAACTGATCTTTGACAAAGGAACCCAGACAATAAAATGGAGAAATGGTGCTCAAACAACTGGACATCCACCATGCAAAAATAATATTAACAATAAATTTAGACACAAACCTCACACCCCTCACATAAATTAACTCATGGATTATAGACCTAAATATAAAACACAAAGCTATAAAACTCCTAGAAGATAACAGGAAAAATAATCTAGATGACCTTGGGAATGGCAATTACTTCTTTGTTTTTGTTTTGTTTTGCTTTCTTGTTGGGGGGGGATTTGAGTCAGAGTCTCACTGTCACTCAGGTTGGAGTGCAGTGGCACAATCATAACTCACTGCAGCCTCAACCTCCTGAGCTCAGGTGATCCTCCTACCTCAGCCTCCCGAGTAGCTGAGACTATATGCGTGTGCCACTGGACCCAGTTAGGTATGAGCCACCACATCTGGTCACAATGACGTTTTAAAAACAATATCAAGGGCCCAATTCATAAAAGAAGAAGTTGATAAGCTGGACCTCACTAAAATTAAAAATTCATGCTCCTAAACACAATATCAAGAGAATAAGAAGACAAGCCAAGGCTGGGAGAAAATATTGGCAAAAGACACATCTGATAAAAGATTGCTATCTAAAATATGCAGAAAACTCTTAAAACACAAAGATAATAAACAACTTTATTTTGTAAATGGGCAAAAGACCTGAACCAAAACCTTCCCAAAGATGTACAGATGTACATGAGAAGATGAAGTTGATGAAAAGATGTTCAACATCACACGTCATTAGTTGTCATTAACTGAAAATTAAAACAGTGAAGTACCACTGCACACCACATAGAATGACCTAACCAAAACGCTGAAAACACCAAATGCTGGCGAGGATGTGGAACATAAAAACTCTCGTTACTTGTTAGGGAGAATGCAAAATGGTACAGCCATTTTGGAAAACAGCTTGGCAGTTTCTTATACAAGTAAATACTCTCTTTCCATACAATCCAGCAATCATATTCCTTGATGTTTACCCAAATAAACTGAAAACTTACATCTGCACAAAAACCTGCTTATAGATATTTACAACAACTTCAGTCATAATTGCCAAAACAAGATGCCTTCCAGCAGGTGAATGAATAAACTAGCTGTGGTACATCCGGATAATGCAACATCAGTCAATGCTAAGAATAAATGAATTATTGAGCCGTGAAAATACATGGAGGAATGAAGAAATGTTAAATGCATATGACTAAGTGAAAGAAGGCTACATACATAATTTCTGATTCCAACCATTTGGGGGGGGGACCCAAAAAACACTGGAAATATTTTTTGGAGGATCCCTGTAGTATAGGCTTCCCCCACTAGGTAAGTGTTCTAGGAACCCATCGGATCAATGTACCAGCTAGCATTGATGCAAGAGGCTGTGTTCAGATTCAGAGAATTCTTTTTTGAGACGCTTTCAACGCTTTTGCCCATTTCACGATGGGTGATTTCCGAGGGCACCTGCCTACACCATGCTGAGTGTTCAGCAGTTTTTGACCAAACACAGCATGATGCCCATGTTCCACCTTCTCTAGTCATCTGATCACACTGGATGAAAAAAGTCCTCAAAAGGAAACATTTTTCTGACACGGAAGAAGGGGAACAAAAAAGAGGAGCGCCATTAAAAGGCACCAACATTGACGAGTTCAAAAACTGTTTTGAGCAGTTAAAAAATGTCTTGATAGGTGTAAGTATACACATTTTTTTTTTTTTTACAAATAAATTCTGTTTGGGGTTTCCACCTCATAAAACACTCTGGAAAAGACAAAGCTGTAGAGAGTAAAAAGATCAGTGGTTGCCACAGTTGAGGAGGGAGGGATGAACAGACGGAGAATAGAGACACTAAGTTGGTGGAACTATTCTATACGATACCACAATGGTGTTTACATGTCCTTCCACATTTGCCAAAACCCACAGAACGTACCACATCAAGAGCGAACCCTAATGTAGACTATGGACTTGGTGATAATGTCTCAGCCAAGGTTCATTAATCATAGCAAATGTGCCACTGCTGTTCAGGATGGCCATGGTGGGGGAAATTGTGGGTGTGTAGAATTCATGGAGTGAACATGGGAGCTCTCTGTACTCTCCACTCACCATTGCTGTGAGCCTAAATCTGCTTTAAAAAATGAAGCATTCATTTAAAAATAAAAATGTTTAGCCAGGCTTGGTGGCGTATGCCCATAATTTCAGCACTTTGGGAGGCTGAGGCAGGGGAATCACTTGAGGCCAGGGGTTTGAGACCAGCCTGAATAACGTAGAGAGACCTCTCTGTCTCTACAAAAAAATAATCAGCCAGGTGTAGTGATATAGCTACTCAGGAGGCTGAGATGGGAGGATCGCTTGAGCCCAGGAGTTTGAGGCTACTATGAGTTATGAGAGCACCATTGCACTCCATCCTAGGTGACAGAGGGAGACCTTGTCTTTAAAATAAATTTAAAAATAAATACAATAAAGCAACAATTTTTAAAATTAAAATCAGTAATATGATATTCTATGGAAGTACTTCTCAAGCAAAATATGAGTGTCTACTACAAAAGAAAACAATTGACAAACTGATTGATTTAAAATTAGAAACTTCTGTCAAGAGAAGATACCATAAATTTTTTTAAAAATGTTTACAGTCTGTGAAAAGATATTTGTAAATCATACATGTCCATACTTTTTTAAAAGATACAAAAAATACAATAGCAAAGTAGGAAAGGAAATGTATAGGGGGTTCACAAAGGGAAACCCAGGTGACCAGCAGAAATAGACTAATGCATAACCTCAGTAGCAATCAGAAAAACATACATGAAGACCCGAGCCAGGTACCATTCCACATACATCAAGTCAGAAAACAATTTTAGAAGCCTGAAATTACTAATATTTGGTGTGGATGCGGAGAAATACAAAATTACAATGCCATGACGGGAGGATCAAATCGGCATAACCACCTCCAAGGGCAATTTAGCAATCTCTTGGAAAGTTAAGATGAAAATACTCAGCACTAGAGAAACTTTATCCCATGTGAATAAAAAAGCCTATACACAAAATGCTTATTACAGTACTATTTGCAATCTAGATGTCTATCCTTGGGAAATGATTAAGTACATTTTCATATTCGTGACATTCAATAGAGCACTATACAGCCATTAAAATGAGTGAACTAGAATGACGTGTATGACCATAGACCAATCCCAACACCAGAGTGGAGTGAGAAAAATCAATAACTGAATGGGATATATAGTGTAATCGTATTTGTTTATAGCTAGAAAGTGTGTAGATAAGCTCTAGGTGTTGTTTATAGATACATACCATTTTAGTTAGAGTGTGAAAAGGTGCAAAAGTGTGAGAAAAGCTAACATGGAGAGAGTAATTGGCAGGAGCAGCCACCCACAGTAGCTTCGACTTTTCATAAAGCTGTATTTCATTTTTTGAAACATTTAAAGCAAACAGAACAAAGGGGTTATATTTTACATAACATTCTCCTGCATTTTCTGTGTGCTGGAAATACTTCTTAATTATGGATCAAAGGTAATAAATTCAAACAATTAAACAGTCTGCTATCTCTCTGCTAATTACCACTCAGCCCTGATTTTATCAGGACAATCTACCTGAATTTCATAGCTGGAATAGGAGGAATTTTGTAATCATCTAATAACTTTGACCAAAGGAAACGAAAATAGGAACTAAAATCAGGACGTAGTTTGTCAGAAAAATACATAGCCACGAATCCCCCAAACCATGAAAATGAAAGAACGCCTCAAGGCATCGTCTTTCGCTGTTCAATAAGAGATGAAACCTGACAGAAATTGAGTATGCGGAACGCAATATTTTATGCAGTTCTCTTAATCCAACTAGTTATTAGACAAAATTTCACTCAGGAAGCGAAGAGCCAAATTATACAGAGATGTCACCTGAAAGTATGTGAGTCATTATAACAAATGAAAGACCAGCCTTTCGTCCTGAATTGAGAAGTTAAAAATCATCGTTAGGTGCGGGTCTAAATTAACATGCAATAACTCTGTATCTTGAGTTTGATTTTAGAAGTTCTCTGCAGAAGTAGCAATGATAGGTCAAACAGTTTTGTCACCAGCCATTGAAATGCCACCAATAAAGTCAGTTATACTCCAGAGAGATGTACCCAAGAAAAATAGTCAAACCCTTTGATTAGCTTCCTTATTTCTTCTATTCCTGTGCTATTTGTTTCTCATAGATTAGTTTTTAAATATTCCGAGGCTGAACAAGCTTTGCGTGTCCTTGTGCTGGAACGAAAGGGTGGAAAAGTAGCAGTGTCCTCAAATGCTCTTGTTTCAACCTTCACAGATCCCTCTTCCTACAGAGGAAGGAAGGGCATGGTTTTTCTATATTCCTAAGATTTTGCGTAATTTCATCTTAATCATATTTGTCTTTACATTTCATCAAGTAGTAAAATGCCAGTGTCATCTTATCCACTTTTGATACTAGGCCTAAAGAAAAAAAAACTAAACTACTAAACTCTTTACTCCTTTAAAATTGGTGACCCTCACTTATTGGGGGTTTCACATTGCTTTGTAGTGATTCTCGGGTAGAATCTCAGACATCCCAGTAAAAAATGTAAAGTTGCATGAAAATGCAAATCGTATATTTTTTTAATTACAGAAAATGTGATCTATGCAAAAGACTTTCTAGCTACGTAACTGCATTTATCTTGATTTACTATATTTGATGATCTTTGACCTTTCCCCTACAGAGCAAATACGTTTTTGCAATGAGAAACATGGCAGAGAGCAAGGTTATTAACTACTTATGAGATTGTGGGTAGGTAATTTTCCCAGTGACTCATTCCTTGAGACGTCTATTACAATCTCAAAGGATGAGGAAATTCACGAGAAAACATAAATTTCATGAGAAGCCCTTATATGTGTAACAATGGAGCGGCTATTGATAGGGCATTGTCTTGTGTTGTTAGTTATTTTATAACTTTCAGCTGAAGAGGAAAGAAGGTCTGTAGCACAGATGCTGTCAATACTGGAGTCCTTTACATTCACTCTAGCCCCTCAAGTACTGAACTAAGTAGTTGCAATCCTTATCCCCCTACCCTTTGCCTCACGTTGCCTTCTGTCTCAGTTGCATTCCTTAAGGACAAAGAACACGTCACATTCATTGTATTGGTTTATGCTTTGCAGCGTACCTGGTATACAGTAGGGGCCCATTAAACAGGGCAGAGATAGATGCATTCATCCACATGCCACAGATGTGGAAGCTGAGGTTCAAAGAGGTAGAGGGAGCCGGGCTCGGTGGCTCAGCCTGTAATCCCGTTCCTTTGGGAGGCTGAGGTGAGTGGATTGCCTGAGCCCGCGAGTTCGAGACCTGCCTGGGCAGCGAGACCTCATCTCTACAGTAAAATCAAAAAATCAGCCAGCGTGGTAGCGCATGCCTGAAATTCCGGCTACTTGGAAGGCTGAAGCGGAAGGATCGCCAGAGCCCAGCAGGTCGAGGCTGCGGTGGCCAGGAGCGGCCACTGCGCTCCAGTCTGGGCGAAAGAGTGAGACTCCAACTCAAAAAAATAAAATAAAATAAAAAAGAGGTAGAGGGACTTTTCCAAGGCAGAAAGGCAAATACCAAGCCTCATGACTCTGGCAGTCCACTGGACCCTGCCATGTCAAGACACTCCAGAATCTTCTGGTAGGCAGCTGACTCTGATGACTGCACGCTTCTCATGTTCTTCAAATGAAAGGAGGCTCCGAGGGGGTGAAGCCTAATTACCAGGATATGATGTGGGAAAATATCCATTGACGGATAGTGATAACATCCTGCTCAAGTCAACTAGTGATGAAATTTCTGACTGCTGCCTGCCTTCTCAAAGCTGTTAAAAAGGGTAATTTTCTACTCCTACATGACTTAAATCCCTTGAGATCCATTTACACTTAATGTAATCTAAGAACAAAAATGAGCATTGCTTCCTGCCATGTGTACCTTGAGGCGGTGGCTCCTCAGCAGGGTTATAGAACAGACACGTTACAAGTGTCTGTGTCAATGAAGAGAAAGCATCTTTAGTTGTGATTCTGGATATTTAAACCAGGCATGATTTCCCGGTTGTGTTTTGCCAAATCCCCCCAGGAGCCTTTCCACGGAACATCTACCTCTCAGCTGGGTCTGGCCTAGGTAGATTGGGCGCACATTTCCGTTCATCGTGGCACAGCAAGCTTCCAATGGAGTCTTGTCAGTGTAATTTCACACAAGGGGCACGCATGCGTGCTCTGCATATGAGAAAAGGCTTCTTTGCCAGTGCAATGGGTTTTTTTTAATCCGGAATTCACGGAAAGCCTCAAATGAGGTTACAGTAGTAAATATCATAGGGGGAGAAGTTGACAATGACAGTCACGATTCTCAGAATATTTTGGCTCTGTTCACCAAGTGTTTTATGGAGGAAATTTGCTGTTCTGTGCTCTACTTCTGCTTTTTGCTGCCAGGATGCTGAGTTAGAGTGGTAGGGTCTGATTATTTTTACTGATATATACATATGTGTATATATATATATAATATATATATAATTTTTTACTGCTTATAAATAAAATGCATGGGGAAAGTAGTATGGACACTCATGTCCTATTTTTTTTTTTTTTTGCATTTTATTCATATTTATTTATTTAGGAATAAGTTCTCACTGTGTTACCCAGGCTGAAGTGCAGTGGTGAGATCAGAGCTCATTGTAGCCTCGAACTCCTGGGCTAAAGTGACCCTCCCACCTCAACTTCCCAAATAGCTGTGACTACAGGCTCACACCATTATCCCTGGTGAATTTTTTTTTTTAATTTGCCAGTGTAGTGGCCTGTGCCTATAGTCGCAGCTACTCAGGAGGCTGAGGTGAAAAAATCGCTGAGCCCAGGAGGTCTAAGCTGCAGTGAGCTGTGATTGTTCCACTGCACTCCAGCCTGGGCGACAGAGTGAGACTCCAACTCAAAACAAAAATTATTGTTATTATTATTTATTTTTTTGTAGAGACGAGATCTCCCCATGTTGCATAGGCTGATCTTGAACTCCCGGACTCAAGCAACCCTCCCACCTCAGCATCCCAAAGTGCTGGGATTACAGGCATGAGCCACCACACCTGGCCAAAATTTTAATTAATGAAAAGTAGCTAGAGAAACAAGAATATTAATACCAGTAGCATCCTTGTTCAAATTCCTTTCCTTGGGAGGAAGGAAAGAATTAACTACAATTTATTGAGTACCTATTGTCAACCTAAAAGGAAGAAGCTGAGGCAAAATTAATATAAGTAGAGAATTTATTTGGGCCAAGTTTGAAGACTGCAACCAGGAGCATAGATTCAAGTTGCCCCAGTACACACTCCGATTCGCAGCAGTTACAAGTGGGTTTTTAAAGGCATAAAAGGGGAACGGGGAGTGGGCGGATACAAAGTTGTTTGTCACTGAATTCTGTAAGAAATTCTCCTTGGTTTACAGAAATAACATTGATTAGCAATTGGCTATACATGGTTAAGCTATAATGTCTGGTGTGGTATTATTAGATTAATGTATAGTTACCTGTAACAACAGCAAGCAATTTCGAGAGGCGAATGTGTACCTCACGGAGGGGAACAGGACGTGATCACTGTCTCATTTTAATGTCTCTCTGGGCTTGATAACTAAAAGGACTTGAAGTCCTCAGATAATAGTTCTTTTTTCACTGTATAGACCAATCACCATGCAAAGGGCTCAATATAATAAGCATTTTAGTTGGGTTTTGATCACAACTCTGGGAAACAGGTACATATGATGTTACAGATAAAGTGATTGAAGTTCGTGAAGGGTGAGTGTCATACTTAGATGACCTTGGGATGTGAAGGCAGATTTGCCTGCCACCGTGTTCATTTGTCATTCAGGTTTAATGTGCCCCGTCAGAGTCTCAACTGTTTACCACGTGAGCAACACAAGACCTTGCTGAGTTTCATACAATCCAAGTCACTCCTGGTCTCAGATGTGGAAGAAATATCTAGTTCAGCATTTACATCCTTTATAGTAACACATAAAGCAATTAGAGGGAAAATGAGATTTCTGTATAACTCAAAGTTTCAGACATAGAACTTTAAAAATGTGTTGACGAAAAAGATATTTTCCGCTATACACTTTTACCTTAAATTTAAAAAAAGAGAAACAAGTTTAACTTACTGATGAGTATGTGCCTTGAGAAATAAATGGCAGAGAAAATTAAAAAGACAAAATGATAGCTGAGAAAACAATGATGTACATCAGGGAATATGCACTTAAGAACAATAGTGACAACTTCTAATGCATAACTCTCATCCCACACACCGGTATGAAAGGCACAGTCTTGAGTAATAGACGTAGCTGTCAATTATGATACCTGTTCTCACACTGCGTGTCATGAAACTGGAACAGCAGAAGGAAAACGCACATGTTTTTGTTAGCAATACACGGGTGACTTCACTTGTTCCAACCTTTTAGATTCCCTATGTTGACTGCAGGTTCAGATTTTTCCATGGTGGATTTAATCATAAAGTCATTATTTATAAAAGAGACTTATCCCCTTTGTATCACGCTGAAGTATATAACTTTAGTTAAGTTTCCTATAAAAATGATTACTCCTTAACATGACATTTTTAAAAAGTAGGCAACACAAAGATTCTGCAAGTTTTTCCAGCCCTTTTCCCCAGAGTAAGTCAGCATGACTGACACATCCCAAATTCTAAGTCAGCTAATTTGTGAAATCCCATAGTTCTCTTTATTTTAATGCTACTTTACTTCCAACATTGCAACCGGCTTTTAAGACAGGTGCAGTGCCCTAATTCTTATAGGAAATTCAGAGAATGCTAATCTGTTTTTTTTTATTTCACAACTTCAATTTACAAAATAACAAAATTAAAGTCACAAAACAAGGGACCTAGGAAATCATAGCTTATTTACACTGGGGAGAGAGAAACTTATTTTTTCTTTTTCTGCTTGAAAATATACTCCCAAAAAGAAAAATTTAGGAGCAGAAGTGATGCTGGCATTCCCATCTAATCTGAAAGATATTTGAAAAGCAAATCTGTATTATTATTTATGCTGGGGGAAATCAGTTTTAACTATGCTTTGACAAACAGCATCTCCCAGAATCTTGACATTGGTGCACACACATAGGGTGTTTATCTTCAATCTGAGACCAAGCTAAAAATGTCCTCCTTCCCTTTAAACACACACACACACACACACACACACACACACACACACACACACACACACACAGAGTGCTACCTTCCTAACAGAAAAATCTCTGGAATGCCCCTAGGCATTCATCCTGTGTTAAGGCAGCACTAATCTCAACAGAAGCACTTCTGATATAAAATCAATTCTTCCAATCTCCTGAAAGAAATCTCCCCAAACAAACAAATGCATGAGTAGCATGGCATTGTTTTTATCTAGGAGTAGGGAGTTTTTGATTTGGTAATATTCAGCATGGCAGCTAACATGAATGACCTCCCTGCAGATTCAACACACTGGCCTTCATTGTACATGATATTAAATTTTTTTTAAGTTTGATTATACCCGATGAATCTAAACTTTAAAAAAGCCAGAGATCAACTCTGTCTAATGTTAGTCAGAAAGCATCCTTCAATTCTCCTGGATATATTGGAACACAGCTCCTTCTAGCTCCCATTTCTGGCTTCTGAAGAAGCCATGTTTCAGAGAGTGAGAATGCTGTCATCACAAGAGCATGTGAGGGGGAAAGACATCTGGCCTCTCACGGGTAGACAGAGCTCATGAGAACTCAGAGCTGAGGTCTCTCCCCAACTCCCTGTAGGCAACTTTTATTTACTTACCACTTAGAAAAACTATAAAGGAAGAATAGCTGACCTTCAGGCTTTTTCTAAATCACCTCAGGGGCAACACAACTCTTCGTTTCTGCTGGGCCAGGAATCCACAGAGGGCCAGGAATCCACAGAGGGCTTCTACTTTCTACTCGACTCTTTTGACAACAGCATGGGTCTTCTCCTACTGAGATTCAGGCCTGGGAGCCATGTTTAATTAGAGCAGCAAGAAACTTCTTAACATTCCTTTCATATCTTGGTCCAAATGCTCTAAAACCCCAGGTGCGATGACACCAGATTGGAGCCAGTGTTCATACAAAATCTGTACAGGCATCCCGCTACGTGACTAACATACACGACTGGCACGCTGGAAATCATAGAAGAAGGTATGCGTGAAATCATGTGGTTGCCTTCCAGACCATAAAAACCCTCCTTTTGAGCCAGATCTGACATTAACTTTCAAAATGCACCTTAAGGTTTCAGAAGGGGGAGACATGCAGGAGAGGCAGCTTCGGGGATAGGCGGATTGGGGAATAGAAGGAGGCCCAAAGAAGTATCTGAGATACTGTGAAGTTACATTTGAAGTTTGATATGTTTTAGAACAGATCATTTCAAAGCGTCCCTCCTTTATGTATATCAATGTACAAATACGAAGAGCAAACACCTAGTGCCTGCATTAGTACTAGGCACTGTTCTGAAGGCTTTCCATATGGTCAACCCCCTCAATCCTTGCCACCCTATGAAGTCGGTACCACTGTGATCATCACAACTTGCAGATTTGGAAACTGAGAGGTTAGGTGACTTTCCAGAGCCCAGACAGCTAGCAAGGACTCATGAGGAGTTCATACCCAGGCGTTCTGGCTCCAGAGCTCATGTGGTCGACGCCCACATTATACGACCTCTTTCAGTTTTCAGAAAATAGTTCTATTTTAATTATCATACAGAAATACTCATTTATTCTCAGCTACCTAATCCCTCCCTTCCCCCGAAGTTCCCTGACTAGGTTTGTTTTGAAGGTATGTATATTTAGGTTTTTATATTCTCAGAGATCATTTGGTAGTTAGCCTACCATTCCTTGAAATTCCCAAGCACATGCAAATACAGTTCGGATATTCAATGCACTAACAAGCTGTGCCAAAACAATTTTTATCACTACAAAAGGTAAGTTTCACTGGCCCGATGATTTGTTTGTTTATTTACTTATTCAATTATTGACAACATCTAGAGCAAGAGATCTTTTGGGTTAATTTTCCAGTTAAAAAATTTCATAGACAGTGGCGAAATGAACAGATGGCATAATTCCAGAAAAAGCCAGGAAACTTGCTAGTTTTCTGCATAGCAATTTAAAGCAAAATTCACATCAAAACCCAAGCATATGACTAGTTGAAGCAGGCAATCTGTTGTCTGGGTTCGAGTTTACAGCAAAAAGCATAAGTAGTGCCGATAAGCATATCATCTCTGGCTCCAAAGAGGTCCCCACGCCCTCTAATTGGTGCTATTCTGTACTAATCAATACGCTACAAGCACCTAATAGGCACTTCTGCAAATCCTGGGGAAACAACTCACACCACCAAAAGCACGGTAGCCCTGAATATTCATACCCTAGTGCAAATGTTAATTCATGCAGCACTTGCGCTAAACTGGTCTAATTATCTACTGAAGGAATCTATTAAAGGCACGCTGTCAATCCTACAGATTGGGTTCAGCAAAGTGAAACTGAATTGCGTGCCTTTTCAGCTAATTGCAAAATTCTGCCTGACGTGCTTTAAGAATGGTCGAAAAAAGTCCACTCAGCCAACATCCAGTTCCCAGGGCTCATTGCTGCGTCTCTTCTTGTCAATCAAGAAAATATGGGACACGGCGATAGGAAGAGAAACACTGCCTAGGAGACGGTGTGTCCTTTCATTTCATCTAGTCTCGGGAGGAATGTGGCGTGCTGCAAATGAGTCGATTTTTTAAACATCTCAAGCTGTCTATAACTGGTTTTTCATTATATTGTTTGAAACAATAACCAATAACTTTTCACACCTCAATGGCTATCTTTAGTATTCCTACAGATTTTGAAAAATCATCTGTTTATAGAATCCTTTTATCTCTAATATTAAAGTTAAAATTAAGATAAAAGTAGGATTCTCCCCTCCTGCTTTGCCTCTTCCTTTCTCTAGCTTCACAGGGCCTCGCGTTCCAGCCAGCTTATCCCACAATTAGATAACGCTGAGAAAACCTCCCAAGGAGGAGAGGACGTAGTTCTCAACATAATATCTCAATAATATTCCAAAATGTTTTGTGGGATGTGGTCAGGGTGCTGTCAAAATCAGATCATCTTCTCTGCCTGGAAAATGTTCATTATTTGATTGCCCAGTCCACCCAGATTTTTCCCACTCTCCTGATATTCCCACACTTCCGCTTTCACACGGTCTACACCTACATTCAAAACAGCTACAAAAATTCAAGTTCAAAAACAACCCTGAGCCCTCAAATAGGCTGATTTAGCATCTGCGTGGTATTTTAGAAGACATGCAACGTTTAATCAGATTTTACAAAGATTTCTTTCAGTAACAGATAAAGGCTTGATGGTTACGTTACCGGGAAACATCACTATGAAACGATCTGCATCCTATTCCTCTTTCTGTCACACTACGTGTCCAAAATATCACCCACTGTCCGTGGCTTTACCTCCAGATGGACACAGATGCTAACCACTTGTTTCCTAACAGCCTTGTTCAAGGTTCCGCCATCTCCTGTCTACAGCCCTGCGATTACATCAAAATTTGGATCTCTGCTTCCACCTCTATCCCTCCTCAAGCCTTTTTTAACTCGCTTCTCACAGAGGCCATGACATAAAGAGAACATATCATGAAGTCAAAAATACAAAAATCATATCAAAGTGGAATAAGCCGGTCACAACAAGACAAAAGCCGTATGAGTCCATCAGAGGCTGTATCTATCTGAAACTGTCAGACTCATGGAAACAGAACGTGGATGGTGGTTGCCAGGGCCTGGGAGGAGGAGGAGGGGGCGGGAGATCTTCCTTGGCTATGATTGGGTATGCAAGGTGAAAAAGTGCCCGAGATCTGGTGCACAGCAATGTGAATACAATTGACACTGCTGAGTCGTCCTTTGAAAAATGATTAAGAAACAAAACTGATTTTTTTTTTAATTGCACGAGGTCTCATGTTTTTCTCTGCTCAATATCCTGGAAGGACTTCACATGTTACTCAATAAAATGCTGGATCTCTTCCAGGGCCCGGGGGCCGAAGCGTGATCGCCCCAACTCCATCTACAGGGTCTGGGCAACCCTGCTTCAGCCTGTCCGAATTCATCTCCTCCCAACTCTCACTCACTCATCATCTCTCCAGGCAAACTGGCCTTCCCTCCCTCCCCGAACACACCAGCTTTTTGAAGCGCTCTCTTTCCTCCCAAGAGACGCCATTTGCTCCTTCGTTTCATGCAAGTATCGTCTGCTAAAGATGAGGTGCTCTAACTGGCTCACATCATACCTAGATGAGCACAGTAGCTCAGCCTGCAACACGTTGGGAGGCCGAGGCAAAAGGTTACTTGAACCCAGGAGCTCGAAATCAGCCTAGGCAACATAGCAAGACCTCATCTCTGCAAAAAAGTCAAAAAATTAGCCGGGCGTGGTGGTGCATGCCTGTAGTTTCAGCTACCTGGGAGACTGAGGAGGCCCAGGAGGTCAGGGCTACAGTGAGCTGTGATTGTGCCACGAAGAATAAAATAAAAATGATTAAATCAACCTAAAACATACTTGTCATTGGGTAATTTTCTCCCGATTTACTGTTCATTCTAGTATTTTTCAGCACTTGGCCAATATTTCATGGATTGCTTTTCTGTCTTCCCCCATTAAAAATATAAACTCCAAGAGATAAAACAAATTGTTTTGTTCACTGCTCTATCCCCAGTGCTTGGAATAGTGCCTAGAAGATTACAGATGCTCAAGAAATATTGCTGAATAAATGAATGAACACATGGAATGAATGAATGTGATTGGGATAACTGGAAAATACAAGGGGGGGCTCCCCAAAGAACCAGAATTTAGTGATAAAAATTGTGTCGTTATTCTTACATATTTAAACTCCAGCCACCTTCAAAGTATTCTCCATGTATTGACTCCATACACCTATCCAGACGCTTTTTCCACTGTTCAAAACAGTTTTTGAACTCATCCGTTTTGATGACTTTTAGTGCTTCTGCCGTTTTTTGTTTCGCCACTTTAACATTGGCAAAACATTCCCCTCTGAGGACTTTTATTCATCCAGGGAAACAAAAAGAAGTTACTGGGGGTGAGATCCATGAACAGGAAGGGTGGGGCACAGCAGCCGCGCCATTTTTGGTCAAAAACTGCTGAATACTCAGTGGGGTGTGGGAGGTGCCCTCCTAAATCATCCATCATGAAACAGGCAAACTCATCGAAAGACTCTCCAAAAGAAATTCACTGAAGCCGAATGCAGCCTCTCACAGACAACACTAGCTGGCACACTAATGCCAATGGATTCCTAGAACACTTACCTAGAAGGTGAAGCCTGTACTACAAGGAGCCACCCTCCAAAAATAATTCTGAGTTTTTTTTGGATCCCCCACGTACATTTTATTACTTTTTTAGACCTTTACTGTAATTCCTGACCCAACGTCCTAAGAATGTTCAACTTAACTCAATATAAATTTACAAAAGTAGAAACATTATTTTTTTAAGTTTTCAAATAAAGTTTATTAGTGAAAGAAGGGAGAAAAGAAAGGGAGAAATGCCAGAGCTAGCATGGGCAAAAGAAACGGTCCTAAAGTCCAAACATTATATATAGGGACTAGGAAATATGTTAATATATGATGTGTAAAAGGTAGTTTTGTCTAGTTGTTTATTTTTTTTAATTTTGGCCAGGGTCTCACTCTGTCACCCAGGCTGGAATGCAGTGGCACAATCACAGCCCACTGCAGCCTCCAACTCCTGGGCTCAGGTGATCCTGCTACCTCAGCCTCTTAAGTATCTGGGACTACAGGCAGTTGTCATCACACCTAGCTACTTTCTTAATTTTTTATTTTTTGCAGAGATGAGGTCTCGCTATATTGCCCAGCTTGGTCTCGAACTCCTGTGCTCAAACAATCCTCCCATCTTGGCCTCCCAAAGTGCTGGGATTATAGAGATGAGCCACTGCACCCAGCCATTTTTGTCTAGTTTTTGGTGTTGTTTATTTTTATTATTATTTTTTTTTTTGAGTTGGAGTCTCACTCTGTCGCCCAGACTGGAGTGCAGTGGCCGCTCCCGGCCACCGCAGCCTCGACCTGCTGGGCTCCGGCGATCCTTCCGCCTCAGCCTTCCGAGTAGCCGGAATTACAGGCATGCGCTACCATGCCCGGTTGATTTTTTGATTTATTGTAGAGATGAGGTCTCGTTGCCCAGGCGGGTCTCGAACCCGCAGGCTCAGGCAATCCGCTCACCTCAGCCCCCCAAAGGCGCGGGATTACAGGCTGAGCCACCGAGCCCGGCTTGATGTTGTTTATTTTTTCTATTTTTCAGAGATCACAATATACCCAAAGAATGTCACGTGGTATGAGCCACACTTGCTCAGCAAAGCTGCCCTGCAGCTCAGGATTGAATGGTCTCATTTCTGCCAATGGATGACACACTCTGAAGTAGTCATAAATTAAAGGCAGATTAAAACCATACACTTTGAAATTTGTGTGTTGTTTACAGTTAAACTTATTCACTATAGCCTGCAATCCCGACTGCGGATATGAGAAGCCTGAAGCAATGGAGAAATAAAAAGTAAGAAGGTAAATAAAGAGGAGAAACATAGTTAAGAGAGCTAGGGCAAAAAATGGGCACAAAAGAACACGAAATCATAGCAGGGAGGTAAATCGAAGCCTCTTTAAATTGTCATTAAAAACTTGCGATAATGCAGAAATGCAATATCAGAAGTTAAATAAGGTCATTCATAACAGAATATCCATAGCATATTTCATTCTACAGTGGAAGTAAAATTCATGAATAATATTAACAGTATTTACATGACCCACTGTTCTTCTGAATAGTGTTTGCCTAATGTAATAAGGTCTGGGTTGCTTAAGTGAAATACAAATTTGGAGTTGCAACCCCTAGACCTGACTACTCATGCTGTTAAAAAAAAAAAAAAAAACTTCTAATGAATACAATGGTTTACATCAACATTATCACTTTATTCCACTAATGTTCTAGATTATTGTGAATGAATGAATACCCTCTAAAAACTATCCTATCCATGATAGAGATCCCATTCTCCTTGCCCATGTACCTTGGTTTTGGTTTCATTTAAAATAAAACCTTAAAATTCAAATATAATTTAAACAATTCCAATCTCCCTTTGTAAAAGAAATGGCATATAAGAAAACACAATATGTCCTCGAGAAATTAGAATGTTCTTTAATAAACTAAGATCTAACTAAAAAGTATTTCCCTCTCCAATTTTTCTAAAGTCACTTTTAAAAACATACATCTGTCTAATTTCTTCCCAACTCTTAAAAGCTGACAGAAATTTGCAGATGCAAAAAACAAACACAGGGAAGAAGCTTTCCTCTTTCTTTTCTTTCTTTTCTTTTCTTTTTTCATTGTTCTCCTTGTGCATATATTTACATAAAACATCCTTGAGGAAAGTAAGAAAAAAACTTCCCTTATGAATGTTAGCGTTTTCTAGTTGTAACATGTCTCACAAATTTTATGAGTCAGGTTAGTTTGTCTATATAATGTGCCTGTATTTTATTTTGTTTTGTACCTGGACCTATCTCCAGATAGATGGGGATGCCTGAAGTAATTAGATGCTTCTATAGAAATGTTTCTTTAACTCCTTGTTAACCGCATTCTTTTCATTCCACTGAGGAAAGTGTTTGACAAATGACAGGTTTGGTTTGGTTTTTGAACCACACCCTCCATCTCCCTCCAAGCACAGGGTCACATGGCTCTAGCTCTGACTATTTTAACTTCACTGTGGCACAGGACAGCATCTCTGGCTCCGTTGTTTCCCTTCATGGTTGGTTTATTTTGCTGTGTTGTTGTTGTTTCTGGCCAGCATTTTAACTATGAAGAAATCAATCCTTATCTCTTCCCCAGAAGCACCAAGCCACATAAATTTAATGTGCCTCAGCTGTTTTTCCCCGTCAAATAGAAAAGTGTATTAGCTACCCAGATAGTATTGGGAAAGCACATTGAGTTACAGCGTTTCACGCACCTTTTAAGCCACACAGGTGGAAAGGGACGACACTCCATGTGCTCTTTATTGCAGGTGCATGCAAGTGATTGAGCTAATATTGTGAGAGATTACTAGGCGCAATGTCCTGTGTGCCATGGAAGATAAGGAGATGAATAAGATATGCACTTTGTCTTCAAGGAGCTTACAAAAATCAAAGGGTTTACATTTTAGTTTTATGTATCACATTAAGTTATGAGACATATACAAAAGTCAGATAATTGTGTAAAATGACTGGCAAGCAAAGCCTCTGTACAAGCAGTCCAAAACCAGATACTGAGGCTACAAAGAACGAAACGGATTGATTGCCAAAAAGTCCCTAATCCCTCACTCTCTATTCATGTTCTTTGCATTGTGACCAGCTCCTCCCTTTCCAAAGGGAGAATCCATTTTCTTCCCCCCTTAACTCTATACTAGCCTTGTAACTTGCTTTGGCCAAAGTAAAGCGCCAGAAAAGTCCTTGTCCAGTTCTGAGCTTAGGTCTTAAGAGATTTGATAACTTCTGTTTTCTCCTTGGAACCCAACACTAGAATATGAACAAGCCTGGGCTACATGGCTAGATGGTGAGATCTATCTATGCCAATCACCTCCACCACCCCAGCCAGCAACCAGCACTTGCTAGACATGAGTAAGTTTATCTTAGGCCAGGCAGCCCCGAGCTGATCCACCACATTTGTACAGATGTGCAAATGAGCCCAGCTAAGATCAGCTGAACCTGGTCTGGATCAGCAGAAGTGTTCGGCTGACTCAGACTCAAATAATACAAGTTTGTTCTTCTGAGCCTCGGAGCTTTAGGTGGTTTTTACATAGTATAGTTGTGATACACAACTGATCTAGGATAGCAGGTATGGCATTTGCATGGAGAGCTATGGTTTGTCTACTAGTCATATATGACCGCAGCTATATAAGTTGAGCTATGGTAGAAACAGAGAGTAGAACAGTGGTGACAAGGGCTAGGGGTTGGGGAAATGGGAAGGTTGATCAAAGGGTACAAACTTTCAGTTGTAAGAACAAGTTCTGGGGACTTAATATACTGCATGTGGAGAAATGTAAGTTTTATGAGAATGTGGCCTTTTTATTCCTTTTTTTGAGTTGGAGTCTCACTCTGTTGCCCAGGCTGGAGAGCAGTGGCACGCTCCCGGCCATCACAGCCTCGACCTGCTGGGCTCAGGCAATCCTTCAGCCTCAGCCTTCCAAGTAGCTGGAACTACAGGCACATGCTACCACACCCAGCTACTTTTTTGATTTCTTGTAGAGACAAGGTCTTACCATGTTGTCCAGGCTGGTCTCGAACCCACGAGATTGGGCAATCCTCTCACCTTGGCCTCCCAAAGTGCTGGGATTATAGGCTTGAGCCACCGTGCCCGGCTGGATTTTTTTTTTTTTTTCTATTTTGTTTACTGATGTAGCCCAAGTACAGAATAGGTGTGCAACAAAATCTGTTTAAAAATGCATTGAACCAAATATTTGATTATCTCTGAATGTTAAGTTAAAGCCTCAGAAAAGGCATTTAAGTGGATTCTAAGGAAATGAGTAGACCCCAGGAGGAAATTAGGCTATAGCAATACTCTATATATACTGTGATGATATCTTGGATGATAGCAAGAGCAGAAGGAGGAAGGACAGATCATTTTGGCCCTATAAAATGGGCTGAGCTTGTTCCCAGAATGTGTATAACAACCATTCTCTAGCGTTCCCGTCTCCTTCCATTTCAAAACATCAACAAAAATGTGATAGCAGAGTTTTAATTTCAAGTATTCGCAGTCCAGTGATGGAAACATACCAGCCATCTCCTCTTTGAATTACAACAATTGTAGTGCTATAATGAAGGGAAATACAGAAAGACAAAGGGATGCAGAAGGTAAGTTTTTCTGGAAAAAAAGATGATCTGTGGTACTGAAACCCAAAGAAGTAACCAAATAAAAGACCAGAGGAAAGGTGTATCCCAGAGAAGCAGCAGCAAACACAAGGACCCTGAGACTAGGGAGAGTCTGGCAAGATCGATCTCCTGGAAGTTTCACTTTCACATTAGCCTTGAAGAAGTAAGCCACTATTTGTTCTAAAGCTAAACAAACAAACAAAAAGATTTTCTGCTAATAACCTGTGAGAGCAGAGAAGTGGATCCTTTCCCAGTTGAGCCTTCAGATGAGACCTCACACCCAGCCAACATCTTAGTGTGGCCTTAGGAGACCCTACGCAGAGGATCCAGTGAAGCCATGCCTGGAATGCCGGTCCGGAAAAAAATGTGAGATAATAGTAGTTTTTAGCTGCTAAATCTGTGGTAATTTGTTATGCAGCATAGAAAACTCATATAATCAGTCAGGTGATAGCTGACTGGATTCAGATGAAGAGAAACTTGGGGGCACAGGTGGTACTATTTCTACCATGCAAGACACGAGGAAAGACGAAAATTGTGAGGGGAATAAAGTCGGTTTGGGATAGAGTGAATTTGGGGTCCTAAAAGTAATGGAGTCTCTAAATAACTTACAATTAAAACTTGGAAGAGACACAAGTTTGTTGTCAAATATGTGAGTCGCTCATTATGAAATGAAATATGTAACAGAAGAACATAGAAAAGTTGAAAACAAAAGCCATGAAGGAGCAAAGGAGCCATGAAAAAGTTGTGGCAATGAGGGCAAAAATGTATAAAGAAGGGAATTAACAACCAAGTCAGGTGCTTAAGAGATGTCAAGAAGAATAAGAACCATGAAAGATCATTATATTTCATAAGAGAATGGAAAATAGTCATTGACACCTTTTGAGAGAGTAGCTTCAATAGAGTCTGAAGCATCAAAATCAATATTATAAGGAGTTGGGGAAGGAATGGATGGTGCAAATGTGTAGATATTGAATGCAGACAAGTACCACAATTTTTGGAAGACAAAGAAGAGATGTTTAATGGAAGCTAAGTGATACCGAGTGCAGGGCCAAAGAATGTATATGTCCACGTGTGGAGGTTAAGATACAACACACAGGAAAGAGACTAAGGATGCCGGGGAGAGAGAGGTGATTTAGGCATGGCATCTGGGGCTCAGGTGGAAGTCGTGGCCCTAGAGAAAGATGGAAAGATGCTTTTTACTCTCAGATTGTTAAACACAAACAGACAAACAAAAGGGACATGTAGAAGAGAGTAGATTTTTTAAAACGGCTCATATCTCTAACTTTCGGATAAGGGGAAGTTTTCTATTTCAAAATGAGGAGGAAAGTTGGGGCCAGGAATTGGAAGTGAATGAAGGTTTGGAATAGTTCTCGTGCGAACCGTGTCCGAGGAAGAGCAAGAGATGAACAAACGGGTTAGGAAGCAATTAAAGTCAGGCAGCATGAGTTGGTGGGAGGCCATGTCTGCAGAGTTTTGCTTGAAATCTGCTCCTGACGCTGGGTGGCAGCACGAAGAGAAGCTGGACGGATGGCAGATCAGAGGCCCATAGGAAACACCGCACACATCACTGAGGACAAGGCCCTGGCTCCTTGATTCAAAAAGGAACAGCCAGGAGAGGGAAATTTTAACAGCAGATGGCAAGGGTACTTTCAGCCAGCTATGACACTGGCAAATTTTAAACATTTAGCCACTAGAAAACAGAAAATACTCTAAAGTGTTTTAATCATAGCTTCTTTTAGCACTGTCCTTAATAGTCCAGCTAACTGCCTTAGACAGTTCTTTTTATTCTCCTTTTCTTCATATATTTTACAAATACATATAAGGAATTGTCATTTTCTTAAAATGCTTTAAACAGAAGCAGCGTGGTCTGCTAGGAATTAGCATGCAAAGTTTAGCATCCTGGTTCTGTAACTGACTAGTTGTGTTGAGAAATTTATTTTCTCTCTCTTTCCTTTAGGCTCCTCATCCTAAGTGTGGTAATACTCTCCAGCACCCAGTGTAGAGGTGATAATTAAATGAGATAATGCATGTGACTGTGTGGGGTATGGTGGCATCATCATACTGGATATTTAAATAATGTTATTTAAATGTTTTTCCAAGAAACAAAGTAGTTCCATATATTATTACACTGTTTTCTAGAACAAGCCAGTAAAAAATATTAAGAAGAATGGGAAGTCCAACTTGATGAGACCTCATCTCTACAATAAATCAAAAATCAGCCGGGCGTGGTAGCGCAGGCCTGTAATTCCGGCTACTCGGAAGGCTGAGGCGGAAGGATCGCCGGAGCCCGGCGGGTCGAGGCTGCGGTGGCCGGGAGCGGCCGCTGCACTCCAGTCTGGGCGACAGAGTGAGACTCCAACCCAA
>NW_007249861.1:142856-178103 GCF_000164805.1 Carlito syrichta
AAGAAAAATGGGAAGTCACAGAAAAGTAGAAAAGAAAAAAAGCGTTCAAGAATCTAACATCTAAGCGTTAAAAACTTTTCATATATTGGCATATGACACGATTGTATAGCTAGAGAGAGGGTTTTGAAGCCATAAGTTGAATCCCTGTGTTTTACAAATGAGAAAACAGAAGCACAGAGAACGCAGCTGACTTTTCTAAGGGCACACAGTTCATTAGCTGGAGAGCCTGGACAGAAACGAGGTCTTCCATCTCGGTGCTTCCCTCTCACTGTGATGACAGAGGTAAAAACATTGCACTGCCAACAACCAACATTTATTGCATCCACACACACGTGGGGCACTCACTCCTCTGGGTGCAGAATCATTATTTGTAATAATTTCACACCTAATAAGAAACCAGCCCAATGTATACATGCAGAACAGCAAAAAAAAGACAACCCTTCTACATAATATGGGGGAGAAAAAACTCCTTAAATCTCTGCCAGCAGCATAAACTGTACAAATTCATTTCCTCCAGTAGCATATTTTGCAAAAAGTATATTTTTGCCAGGGAAAACCATCAATTTTTCAACTATCCTTGATATCAAGGAAGTCATGATAGCTGTAAGTCATCTGCTTAGTAAGCTCTAAAACTCAGTCCCTAGGGCTCCTGCGCTTTATCAACAGGGCTAAATAATATAAATTCGTCCTTTGAAAATCCAGAAAAAAAAAATATTTTCACAGATTGTTAAAGGCCTCAAGCCTAGTCCACCAGCTCCACACTTAGTCTGCTGGGTGGTAAGGCTCTGCCCAGCTTTTTGAGACAAACAAGGAAAAAGAAACAAGGAGATATAGAGCGGCCTCAAAATGATATTCCCTGAAGGACCATGCTTGAGTTCAATTTGCAGATGATACTTTTGCAAAGAAATAAACTTGTAATAATTTAGACATTAGCCTCCCTACCTTGTTTGTACCAGTAAAAAAAAAAAGACATTCATAAAAAGAACACTTCTGTCTGCTTCTTTTTTTTTTAAGTTGTGGGGTGCAATTCAGGGCTAGGTATACAAATATTCATTGTACAGGTACCCTTATCGATGAGGTGTGCCTCTCCCTTCCCCAGGCAGATATCGACTACTGTCAATTCCACCTCCCCACCCCACTCCCCTTCCATAAGAGCAGCCAACAGATATATGAAAAAATGTTCAGCCTCACTAGTCACCAAGGAGATGCAAATTAAAACTACACTGAGATACCACCTAACTCCAGTCAGAATGGCCGTCATCAATAACTCAAAAAACAACAGATGCTGGAGAGGATGTGGCGAAAAGAGAACACTTCTACACTGTTGGAGGAGTGTAAACTAGTACAGCCTCTGTGGAAATCAGTGTGGCGATTCCTAAAAGTTCTAAAAATTGACCTTCCGTATGACCCTGCAATCCCCCTACCGGGACTATCCCCAGAAGAACTCTCAGGTCACTCTATGAAAAAGATACTTGCACATGTATATTTATCGCAGCATTGTTCACAATAGCAAGAACATGCCTGCTTCTCCTTTTTTTTTTTTTTTTTGAGTTGGAGTCTCACTCTGTCACCCAGACTGGAGTGCAGTGGCCGCTCCCAGCCACAGCAGTCTCGACCTGCTGGGCTCCGGTGATCCTTCTGCTTCAGCCTTCCAAGTAGCTGGAACTACAGGTGTGCGCTACCATGCCCGGCGAATTTTTTTAATTTTATTGTAGAGATGAGGTCTCACCAAGTTGCCCAAGCGGGTCTCGAACCCGTGGGCTCAGGCAATCCCCTCACCTCAGCCTCCCAAAGCGTGGGATTACAGGCTGAGCCACTGAGCCCGGCTGCCTGCTTCTTTTAAAATGAGGAGTTGAGGGTTGGGAAGAAAGACCGCTTGAGGCCAGGAATTTGAGAAACAGGGAATTCATTGCACGGTGTAAGGAGTATTGCCCAGGTCACCAGCGTAGGGGTAGCCCTCCAGCTCAAAGTGTGTTTATGAAGTGCGTGGAGTGCACACAATTGTGTACATTTAAGGCAAAGAGGGAACTTGGGTCCATGTGAGAGAACGTTCAAGTGGCTTAATAATATCATCTCCCTACTATGTGCCGGTTATTTTGGGGATGGAAGATTGAAAACCAAGTAAATCCCAGGCCTTGCCACTTACAGTGTTTTAGTCATCTGAGAGAGGCAGATGCATAAACAGATCATCTCAATCTGTTAAATTAGAAAGATAATGAGGACTCTCCTTGGAGCACAGGAGGGGAGGGGAGTGGGCGGTACTCAGCCTCATCTGGTACTCAGGATCCCTGAAGAAGATGACTAATGCATGGGAGAGGATGACTAAAGCGTGAGCAAGACAGCGAGAGAAGGGAAGCGTATCCAGGCTGGAAGAGGGACCTAAGGCGTTATCCAGCACGGTGTGTCCTAAGAACTACAAGCTGTGGGGCACTGATAAAAAACAAGGTCCAGGCAGAGAGAAGGATGAGCTAGGGCTCAGGAGGTGCTCAGGCCAGGCATCGGCAAGACGTATGTACTGTGCAGAAAAGCGAAAGAGCTTGGACTTGACTCTGAAGGCCATGAGCTGCGAATCAAAGCAAGAGTGCGTAGGGCTGAGGTGCCTGGAATCTCAGTGCTTTGGAAGGCCAAGGCAGGGGGATGGCTTGAGGGAGAAGTTTGAGACCAGCCTGGGCAACACCGTGAGACCCTGTCTCCACAAAAACTAAACAAAAACATAGTAAGGCACGGTGGTGCACACCTGTAGTCCTAGCACCTTGGGAAGCTGAAGTGGGAGGATTGTTTGAGTCCAGGAATTTGCTTGAGTCCAGGATTGCTGGAGGCTGCGGGGAGCTGTGAGGGGTGACAGAATGAGACGCTGTCTCTAAACAGGTCGGTAGGTACGTAGGTAGGTGGGTAGATAGGTAGATAGATCGAGGTAGGTAGATAGGTAGATAGATCGATGATAGATAGAAAGATGATAGATGATAGAGGAACGAATAGATTAGATAGATAGATAGATAGATAGATAGATAGATAGATAGATAGATAGATAGATGACAGATTAGATAGATAGGTGTATGGTAGAACGTTCACTCTGGGCAGTGTGGGGAGTGAACGCCAAGGTGCTCGACCAGAAGGAAGGGACCAGCTGAAAGGATTTAGAGGAGACATGATGAGGCTCTGACATAGGGCATGACAGGAACTAATCCATGGAGAACGACTGGAGAGAGAGGCTTGCAAGGAACAGCTCTGTGTTGGAGAGGCCCAAGAGGATGCCCTGGCTTCTGGCATGCATGCCTTCAGGGCATGACCTATCGGTGGAAGAGAGAGCAGGAGAGGGAGAAGAACATGAGTTCGGCTGGGACACGTTGGGCATCCAAGCCAAGTGGTCTGGCAGGTGGAGGCTGGATGGCACTGAGGCTCTGGAGTTTCTCCTGACCACCATCTCCACCCTGTTCTGGTAGCAGGTGCCAACTGGCTGGCTGGCTACCTCCCCCAGGAAGAGCTAATCAAAGAATGCAGGCAGAGACATACCCCTTTGTGCTTGGGAAGCCTCTTCCACCCTGGATGGAAAGCGGGGATCCAGCTAGAAACCCAGAGAGGCCAACAAGATTGTGTTGCAGATAAAAGCGGTGGTGCCTCACAGAACCACACACCCAGCCAGGCACTTCTCTCTCTCCCTTTTCCTACTGACCAGCTGGGACAACCTAAGTACCAAGTCACTTGGGCGGCCAGTCATGCTCCCATCCTCTCAATCCCAGCACGTCCTGTGGCCTCTGCCATCTTTTGGTCTCATAGCAGAGCCCCTCCCAGTGGAACTGAATTAATTCTCATCCAATTTGCACTGCCCAGAAGCCAGTCTTTCCCTCCCTTTGCTTCATACTAGACACTCCCCTCCCCCCTTCCCTCACCCACGGCATCAGATTTGCCAGAGTGCTTGATCTTCCAGCCTTTCACTCACAACCTGGATTCCAGATACAGGTTTTGTTGAGTAGCAGGTTTTATTGTTCACCTGCTGGCCACTTTCAACTCGAAGGTGTTTTACTGACAATGTGGCAGAGTGGACTTGGCTTCAAATATCACTTAGTTGGGCATGTCACATAAACTTACTGAACCTCAGTTTCTTTATCTTTAAAATGGAGGTTTAAATACTTTCTTTTTCAGGATTGTTGTGAAAAGCAAATGAGGACGCATGTTAAGGTGCCTGGTATTGCCAATTGATAGGCAACCACTAAATATCATTTCCTTTCTTACCTACCCCTCTTAATGCTACCCCTCCTGTCTTCCTGATAGAGCATTTCATATTTTCTAGTGTTCCTTCCCGCATCCAGTTCTCTGGCTTCCCCTCCCTCCCCTCAGTGGCTCCTCCCTGACTTCATGTCCTTCCTCCCGAGATGGTTTGGACCTATGGAGATAAACTCAGATGGTAAAACACGTACAATTATAACATCACTATTTTCTTCTCTTCTCTTTCATTTCTTTAAAACGGAAGTCTCTATGAGCAGGGCATGTCTCTTCTTGATTTATTTCTATAGCTAAGTAGGCATCAAGTAGGTACTTGTCAGCTTTTCTAAATCACTGCTGATGTGGCTCTCTGTCAATTAAATACGAGTGCGATCTCCTTTTCTCCACCAATGCTCTGTGGCGGTTTTCTTGTTCTCTGTAACCCAGAGGTCCTCTGCTTTTTAGCACCTGCATTTCTCACCCTGGTGTCCTGAGATGTCTTCTCTTGTAACAAAAGGTTACAGGTTCCTTTTTGCATCCATTAATATCAAGCCTGTGGCTCACCCCAGAAATTAAATTACATAGATTCATAAGATCCCGGGTCTCATACATTGTGTGTTGTTTCTTTAACCATGCTTGAAATGAAAGGAGATATTTTTTATGCTGCTTAATTAAAGCATTAAGGAAGTGGCGGTCTCCCCCACAGGCAAAACTCTGCAAACTCGGAGCAATACGTTGCATCATCTGTTAAGACACTTTCAGCTTCAATTAATAGAAACTTGACTAAAAGTGGCTTAAAACTTTATCTCACATTAAAAAACATGTCCAGTGGGAATGCTCCGCTGTGGTTAATTCAGCAGGTCGGCTGTTTCATTAAGAACCCAGGTGCTAATGTACCATCTCCAGCATGTCAGAAATACAACTCACATGGTCACAGATGGTTATAACAGGATTAGGTGTCATTTGCAAACAGGACCAGGTAGAGCAAAGACCAGAAACATCTCTCATGTGCATTCCCTTCGATGATTGAGGACACCTTTTCCAGGAGCACCCAGCAATATTCTTTCAGCTCCCTCTCATCAGGATTGGATCGCATGACCAAGGGAACTAATCATTTTGGCAAGAAGCATGGGCGTCATGCTTGATTTAGACTTATCCTGACTTCGAACAATCCAGGGTGAACACGTTGCTCTGTGGAGGCACCTGAACAAAACCTGCACTGTATCAGTAAGACAAAAAGACGGGAAATGGCTCTTGGGGGCAACCAGCAGTGTCTTGCTACAATCCTAGTAAACATTGCTAAGTACAGTATCCTGCTTGGTGCTGTGGGCCACCACTGAGATGAGGGTACCTTGAGCACAGTGTTAAAGAAACCTTCACTCCCAGGTGCTGACCCTGCACTTGTACCCACTAGGGAATACATTTTCCAAATTTTGTGTCCTAGAAAATTGATGGCTTGGCACAGCGTTGGACCGGGCTGCTGTGGGCAGCTTCGGATACTGGCTCATGGGGGGTCTGTGCACATTTGGATGTGGTCAGAACCAAGGTCTGACCCAGGCCCCTTCCCCTTTACCCAGTCCTCCTGTCCAACCAATTCCCCTGCCCATGCCCCCACACTCAAATACACTCTTCATTCGCTCGTTTTTGGTTGCTCCAGGAGCAATGGGTGGGAGGGAATAATTCCTCAAGTGGAAGCTGCTGCAGCCGGCATCAGTCTGGTCCCAACAAAATGATGGGGCCGTGAGGCTTTAGGACTCCGAGGCCCCCTTATTGCTGGGCCTCATGTACTTGCTTTTTGCGCCCAGTGAATGCATGTGGGAAGTCTGTGTAGATGGCAGAAGGATGTTGTGTGGCTTTATGATGTGTATGCTGAGAAGCGTGCCCTTTGTTGTGTAGATACATAAGACATGTGTATGGTGGTGTGCAAAAGTGGGGACTCACCAGCCTAGGCAACTTGGAGACACCTCGTCTCTACAATGAGTCAAAAAGTTTAGCCAGGCATGGTGGAAAAAAAAAAAAAGAAAATTGATAGCTTCAACCTAGACTGGCCCTGGTGATGGACATGGCATTAGCTCAGTAAATGCATTTATTTAATGTTAAGGTGTTTTTAGAAAAAACTCATTTAGTTCATAATGTTTCAACTGATTCTTGAGATTCTATCCCTAGCAACTTACTCCATGTGTAAATCTTTACCTTCTGTCTGTGATAAGCTTTTTCTATATTTAAATGTCCCTAAAGAGGGCATCTATTATCCATTCCTCTTCTTTCCTCATCACAGAAGAGAGACAGTTTAGAACCAAAACACCAGGCTATTTGCACACAATCACTGTGTGAGGTTTGGGGTGCAGGAGGCAACTTCTCTGAGATCTCAGAGAGAATGTGATACTAAGAATTGCTGGGTTAGGGCTGGGAAGAAACATATCCGGGAAAGTGCCTTCAGCGCACAATGGCACCTCCCAGAACCTTGTGGACAGGATCACTGGAAAGGCATAGAGCTGGAATATAGAGGGAGAGGTGTTGTAGGTCAGCCTTTGCTGCAGAAAAACCATCCAAACCATCACACAACATAGAGGCTTGAATCAACAGGCATTTATGCGTGCGCTGGGGTCTATGCAGCGGCTGGGAGGTTCTGTCGGTTTGGACCACGCTCAGCTGGTGTCTGCTGGGCTCTCACGTGTGTGCTTGGCCAGGAGCTGAACGGCCCTTCATGGTCTCACTGAAATGGGCCTCTCATCATCCAAGGAGCGAGCCCTGATTTGCCCATGTGAGGTCCTCCAGGTTTCAAGAACAGGGGATCAAGCCCCAAAGTAAAGGGTTTTTCAAGGCCCTGCTTGCGTGGTGTTTGCTCATATCCCATTGGCCAAAGCAAATCACGCAGCCAAGCAAGAATCAGTGGGGAGGGAGGGACACTAATAGGGCATAGAAAGAGGAGTGCGTGTGTGTGTGTGTGTGTGTGTGTGTGTGTGTGTGTGTGAACATTTACAGTCATTTTTGCAAGGTGACACAGGAAGGGTTCTTGTTTGGGAGCACCTGTAAGTTATCTACAGAAGGATTCCAGAAATTGTTGGGAAGCTTGCTGTGAGTGTAGGTGACAAGAGGAAAAAAACGATGTAAAGAAGAGTGTGTCTTTCAGAGTAGTTGTTTCCAAAGGAAACAGAGAGGAAGTTATTACAGTGGCAAATCCTGGCAGGGTCCACCCACATACAGCCCAGGGAGGTGATACCTGGAGAGTCCAAGCAGACCTAACTCTATGTATGTCCCCCTATGGGGACAGAGGATGATGGAGGATCAGACTGTTTGACCCATGTAACCAACCAACTGCCATTGTTCTAATTCCCTGCTTACAAAGCACACTCCCTGTCCTTTGACATCTTACGTATTTGGTCTGTAAAGAGAAAACCTGTATAGTAAAGAGATTATGATGTCTCGGTCTGCTTGATATTTATAGTTCTCGTTCAAAATTAACTCATTAGGATTTGGATGATACACTCCACTGTTTTATAACTTTGTTTACAAAACAAATCACAGATGTGTTTAGATCACATTGTGCCACAAAATATTAACTATAAAATATCATTTATACTCATCACTACTTCCCTAGAACTTGTTGTTTATAGGGTTAATAAAGAAGCATACACTACCATGGCACAAATTTTATGTAATTTTATAACTGCGCTTTGGCATAATAAATAATCACTGGCAAGGGTATTTTATTTTATGCCTTTAAAAAAATATTCTGAGAAGAGACTTTTTGGGCTTCACAAGACCATGAAGAAGAAAATGGTTTCAAAAGGGTTTAGCCGTTCAGAGACCATGAGCCAGCCTCACCTATCGAAAGCACCGATAAGCATCAGCCAAGAAACAGATCCCAAATCAAGCAAAATCCCCAAGGATATGCCACTCCTTACAATTGTATGCTACTGTATGCTCTACATACTTGATAGTGAACTAGAAATGGTGAGGATGGTTTCTGAAGTGAGGAGTTTGGGTAGGGAGATCTTGAAAGCCCATCTCAACCTAACATTCTGCAATTTCATAACTTTCCATCTTGCCTCAAACCTTGGACTCCACCATCCCATAACTAAATGAAGAAACATATACTCAGCCTTCGAGAGCAGGACCGCCAACGACCACCCATGGGTCCACTGACTGTTTTTGTCCTGCCCACGAACTAAGGATGTTTTCTACATTTTAAAATAGTTCAAAAGATCAAAAGAAGAATCAGATCTTGTGACACCTCAATGTTACATGAAATTCAGCAGGATGCCCATAAACTAGGGTTGAGTGTAGCACAGCCACACCTCGTGAGTTAGCCACTGTCTGTGCTGCTTTCCTGTCAGAGACCCTATGTCCTGCAAAACCTAAAATACTTGCTCTCTGGCCCTTTACAGAACAAGGGTGCCTGCCCCTGTTCTGGAGGAAGAAAATTGAATATCTGATCATCTGCTTCACCATTCTCTGTAATGCCTGATCTTTTTACTAAATGATCCTTCTCTGCTTAACCAGACCTAAAATAACTCCCTCCCCTCCCTACCTCTGCTGCTATATGGAGGGGCTGTGTGTTCCACTTCACGAGCTGCATGTCAGGCAAATCATGCATATAATTCACACTTTAAATGAGTTAATTATTTAAGTGCTCAATCTCTTAGTTGGTCTATCAGCCGGCATTCCAACGAGGAAATGAATAAACATGAGGGCATTTCTTGCTCCTCCCCCCATCATTCATTAGGAGCCTTGGGGAGACTCATTAGTGGGGCGGAAAACAGCCTTCCTGGTAGGCTGAGAAGATGCCAGACATCACTTTCCAACTACACGAGTCTCACCTAAATGGAGGGAGTGAAATTCCTATCGACTCGGTAGAAATTAACTGTGACTCAGCCCCTCACTGCGTTTCCTCAGCTCTTCAGGAAAATCTAATTCCATCTCTGTGATTTATTCAAATTGCTGGAAAAAAAACAGTTAAGCAAATAAAACACTCGGATGCATAAAATGATGTGTCACTTGCATACCATGGAGGGCTTTCTGTTCTGGCATCAGGAAATCAAAGAATAAGGAAAAATGGGCAGTCTGTAAAAGGATTTTAAATCAGAACATGGCACGCCCTGGCCCTCTCCTGGCTCCTAAAAGCCTGGGGTGTTCTTTTTATGGTGTTAAAGATGGCAAAAGTGTCTGCTGTAGCAGTGCGGGGAGCAGTGACCTGAAGAAGAGGTCCCTGGATCCAGAAGCTTTGGGTGGCATTTATGATCATTTGTTTTGGTGGCCTTTCTTGCTGTTTTCCTGGTCACATCTGGTGGTTGTGTTTTAATAAGCCTCATTTGGGGAAACATCACTAGAGGAGGGTAATGAGAAAGGGGTTTGTGTTTCCATTTTTAATAAAATGCCAAGATCTGCGAGTGAAATCAAATGAGTGCCTTTTGAATGCTTGTAGTTTTTGCACTTACTCTTAATGTCATGAATCCCCTGGGTTCAGCCTCTGTGCCCAGCACCAGTGTGGCATCTGTTAACACAGGCGGAACAGATTAATTTGTAGACTCCTGATAGCTGCTTCAGGTTCCAAGGGTGGGATGCATATGTGTCTCATGGGGAGAAATGTTTATTTTGGCAGGGAGGGGAAAGAACAGGGGGCTGGGGCCAATGTGAACAGAAAAGCATAATGGAGCCTCGTGCTGCCGCTGAAATTGAAGTCTGCCTTCCGACTGCAAGACAGGCTCACTTGGCAATGAAGTCCTGCCGTTGGAAACTAATGAGCGCTCTCATTAAAAAGTAATCGTTTGCAAAGTAAAATTTCAAAGTATAATTAATGAGCTTGTGAAAAGTGCCAGGAAAACAGTAGCCTAGATGTTAGTTTCGAGAATCACACGTATATATATGGCATAGAATATCTGCTGGCAAGGTTTGAAGCCCTACCAAAAACCTCAAACTATTTTTTTCTTTATAGTGGTGTTTTCCTACTCTGTTGACCACCTAATGTTGATCGTGTTCCTCTGGGATTAATATTCTAGGCAATTTTAATTAAAGTTTAAAACATACATAAAGTCATATGTAAATTATCAAAATGTGCTTTTGTGAGAGCCAATCACTGCATGTCTTAGAATAGAATGATTTAATTTCCGATACAAAACTTTGGACACATGGTATCTCAGTGGGACAGAGTATTTGAAATCAAGATTGTGCTAGAAAATCCAGGATGGTTGCTATCATATTAAAAAGTTAAATATCATACTGCAAATGCCTTTATTCTCAGGTACTGCAGTACACCATGGTAGCTACTATGCTTGTGTGCCTCGCATGCAAGCATCCTTTTCTCTCTTTTCTGTTGACAAATACAGCCCAATCCACTATGCCCTGCCAAAAGAATGACCAAGGATCAATTGGTCATCAGAGCACACCATCTCATTTTGGCCTCTATGATTGGTTCCCCAGTAAGTAAGTGACCAAGATAAACCCACCAGAGTCCTTTCCTTGGGTTGCAATATGGCTGAGGAAAGGGGTGGTTCTCTTTTCTTCTGAGATGCTAAACTGATATCCTGCAGGATGGGTAGTCACCAGGTCTCTTCCCTGCTAGCAGAAGAAAGCTAGAAAGCAATAGGCAGAACTGAGGTTAACATAAAACAAAACTCAGAGCTGAGCAGTAGAGAGAAAATGATCTGAAGATACCATTTGTGTCCTGGATCTGGTCATCTCTGGTGCCATTTCCTTTTCTTCTCTACCACGTAGTGGATCAATAGAGTCCAGTGTTTTCCTTGAGTTCCTATCTCTTCTAACTTAAAAAGATCTGACAATCTGTCAATAGTCAAGAGAGTTTCTCATAAAGAGTGCAGGGTCTAACTATAATGCGAAAGTTATTGAAACTGTATTTAATCAATTCCACAGCAACTGTATACCAGCAGATGAAATAATTTTCTCTTTCCTAGATAAAATAAAGAGGATATTGAGCAAGAAGAAAGGGATGATTAATGAGATCTACCGTCAGAATAGAAGCTCCATAAAATGTTAGGCGTACAGACCACCTCAGTGAGTCTATAGAATTCATACCAAATGAGGAGTTTGAAACTGTAAGTCAATAACTGGCATCATCATTTTGTTGGATTTTTGGAATCAGGGGCTTTCGGTAACTTTCCAGTGTTTACTATTTCAGTACCCCCATATATATTTCTCCAGATTGATTTTCTAAAAACCCTTTAACATTTCTCTGTCAACATAATATATATAAAAACTGAGGATACAGCCATAAGAGGAAAGCAATATCTAGGGTTGGGTAGCAAACTTCGAGAAAGAAAACTTTTTAAATCACAACTTTAAGGTGGTGCAGTCTTACAATTTGGTATCTATACATGCTGACAGCACATGCATTTCCTCAGCAGCATAGACCATCACTGAGCCTAGTTAGCAAGACAAATTAGTCAAAAAAAGGAAACTGCCAGATGGTGCACATTGTTAATAACGCCCATCTGTGAATTACGAGGCTGATTTGCGGGTGTATTTGATGCGTCTTTTCTTGGACAGAAGAGGAGCTCAGAACGTCTTTGTAGAGGTGCCTCGTGTCCTAGTGGCTGCACAGGTCACTTTAATTTCTTCTCTGAGGAAAAGTGACTTCTTCTAGTCCCAAAGGATCTTGTGCTGCACTAAGCTCAAAGTGGGGCATGAGTTCCCGGGGGTTACAGTGAATGGCTCCTCTCTTTCAAAAGCTAGGACAGTGATAGGATCAAGAGGTCTCTGGAGTGTTACACTGTAACCTGGAGGAGGACTAGACATGCAAACTCATTCAAAGGAGTAAGAAGGAGTTAGGTTCCGCCAGGGAGGAAAGAGAAAGTCAAGATGTAGAGCTCTTGGTCTTGGCCAAGTCCAACTTGCCTGTGTGTAAAAGGAAGGGAGTCGTCAACACCAAATGCACAAGATTCCTAGTCCCACTGGGAAGGTTAGCCTAAGGTGGAGGCAGTGTGTGAGGTTACACACCACAGGTTTGAATCCCCAGGTAGGTGTGGAGATGCTTCAGCTTGTCTTATTCTGATGTCTTCAGACGGTTTGACAGCCTAGATGCCTCGTATTCTGACTCCAAAACTGGTCAGTCCATACTTAAAATTTTCTAATGATTTGAACATGAAATACTCAAGTTTCTAGATATGTGATAGTAGGTTCAAAATTAATCAATAAAGTGGTTATGAACTATTAATTGTCTTCACATGTATTAAGTTAAACCTTATGAATTGGGCTGATATTTGACTGTTTTTTAAAAAATCTATAAGACAATACTTTCACAGCTTGGCAACATGAAGAAGATAATAATACAGGTTTCAAGGATTGCTATCCACAAGCCACTTAAGTTCTTTTGCAAGCTAATAAACTGGTATTCCAATGTTGATCTCAGAGTCATTTGCCTTTTAGTTAGAGTGAGACAATAAAACTTCCATAGAATTGGGGCAAGTCAGAGACAGAAGAGATCAGATACCTCTAATTTCACAAAAGAGTGAACGGGAGTCCAGACCTGTTAAGCAGCTCGTTGAAAGATAGAGTTTGTTGGTGTCAGAACTGGGACAAGAGCCTGGCTTCCAGAAGAGTCATCTTTCTACCACGTTATGCTGAATACACTAGGTACCCAGAAACACAGCTTGGGATGGGCGGGACAAAGTAAAAGACAGAACGAAAATAAGGGAAACCGAGTCCTGGCCCAACTCTCGCTACATGCTTTAACTTTTTATGCTTTTATTATTATAAACACCATAAAAGGCACCGTGCTATTAAAAATATGTTATTGTAGTTATAACATTAAATATATCTATCTTTATTATAGAAAATCTGCCAAATGCACATATGTATGCAAAACAATGAATATTACCTAGAATTCACACAGAAAAACCGATGTTCACATTTGGCAAAATTCTTTCCAGAATTTTTCTAGGCATACCTTAGTGTGTTTTGTTTTTCCCCCAGTCCCTTCACAGTGCTCAGCCAACAGGAGGCAAAATCCACAGGGATGATGAACACCGGCAGAACGAAACCATGCTCTGCTCTACTAACCACGCGACCTTGGATATGTCATTGTACCTCTCCCACTCCTGGGGTCAAAATATCTCCTACTTCGTTACAAAGCTCATGTCAATTAAAGGACATTCATATTTGGAAATGCTTAGCATAGTGCCTGGAGTTTAATAAGTGCTATGTAAATATTTATGAAATAAAGAGGTGCTTGATCAATATTTATGGAATAAATGAATATACATGTGTGTGTGCATAATTATAAGCTAAATATACTCTGCTTGTTTCATTGAACATCACGTTGCTAACATTTTCCTCCACCAATAAAAAAGAATCCTATTTCACCCATCGTGCGTTGTCAACTGAATTCCTCCTCTCCGTCTACATGCTGCTGTTTCCAAACAGATACCCACAGGGGTCCCATGTCGCCACATCCTGGGTCACATGGCCTTCTCATGAGCCCTGCCCTGATCACTCTGCAGCCACAATGCCAACCCCACTACTCCGCCCTACTTCATTTTCCTCCACAGCACTTGTCACCTTGTAACACCCTGTACTGTAGGATCATTTACTTATGAGAGTTATATTTACTTTGCTCTTCCGGGTAGACTGTAACCTCCAAGAGAGCAGGGAAATTGTTTTGTTCTCATCTTTGATGGGCCCCAACCTCCTAGAAAAGTGCCTGTTACAGACCAGATGCCCAGCAAATATTTGCAAAAGGGAAAGTGTTTTCTTTCTTTTTCACTAGTATAAATAATTTTGTGATGAATGTTTCTGGAAGTAAAGTCATCTTACAACATCTACTTGTTTGCTTGTTTGTTTGTTTATGTCGAGTAGGAGGGTCTCACTCTGTTGCCCAGGCTGGAGTGCAGTGGCACCATCATGGTTCAGCAAAGCTTCGATCTTCTGGACTCAAGCAATCCTGGTTCTTCAGCCTCCCGAGTAGCTGGGACTATAGGCGCACATCACCACTCCCAGTCTTTTTTTTTTTTTGTAGAGATGAAGTCTTGCTATATTGCCCAGGCTGGTCTTGAACTCCTATGCCATTCCCTCCCAAAGTGCTGGGATTACAGGCATGAGCCATTGTGCCAGGCCTAACATCTGCTTATTTCTTTTACACTTCTTGAAGTGAAATCGTTAGGTCAAATGACGTGAACATCTTGAAAGTTCCTACTATTGATTGCCAAACATCCCCTATGGAAGACAGCTTTACAGATTGGATAGTGGGAAGGAAGAAGGTACAGCAATAAACCTTCCTCCGTGCTTCTGCTGCTCTGGCCAGCAGTGCGCCAACTCCCCCCAGAAGGAATGAGAATTTGCTCATTTGATTGACCCAAGCCCTGGACATCGACTGGGCAAAACATACTAGTGAATTGACTGTATGACTGTGAGATGACTGTGTTAAAAGATGACGCGTCTGCATGTATTCTGTCTCAAGTAATTTTCTATATCTGAACACCTCCAACAACCACAAATGTACACCTCCCAAAGCAGCCAATTATCTCTTTTGTTCTTCTTTTGATTCAGCCTATCCGTGGGTTTTTTTCTATGCATGAGTTCTAGGCCCATATTTTGAAAGCGTATTTAAAAATATGAACCCATATCCACAGAACTCACTATGCAAGCTCAATTAAGTTTGTAAACTTGCCACTGTGTGCTTACGTTGGCAGCATGGTACAAACAACTCAGTAAGGTTTAATAACTTTGGTGTATTCACTTCTCACAACTGTGTTCATGTCAACATGTGACAGTGTCTTACTGAGTGATGTTCATTATTGTTGCTGCATATTTTTGCGTGTCATCATGAGACTGTTGGAGCTTGAATTAGAGCAATTAACAAACATTAAATTTCTTGTTAAACTTGGCAAGAGTGGAAGTGAAATCAGTGACATATTAGTTCAAGTTTATGGAGATAATGCCGTGAAGAAAATGGCAGTGTACAAATGGATTAAACATTTTTCTGAGGGGAGAAAAAGTGTCACTGATGAAGAGAGGTCAGGACAGCCAGTAATGAGCATAACTGATGAAAACATTGCAATTATCGAATTGTGTGTCAAAATCGTCGACTGACATGAGAAGCATTGCAGACCAAACAAACATTGATAGAGAAACAGGAAAATCTTAACTGAAAATCTTGACATGAGAAAAGTGTGTGCAAAAATGGTCCCAAACGAGCTCTTGCATCACAATAATGCACCAGCTCACACAGCACTGCCTGTGAGGGTGTCTTTAGCCAGTAAACAGATAACTGTATTGGCACACCATCCCTACAAACGATCTGGCCCCCAGTGACGTTTTTCTTCACCTGAGGATGAAGAAAACATTGAAAGGAAGACATTTTGATGACATTCAGGACCTCGAGGGTATTACGACAACAGCTCTAATGGCCACTCCAGAAAAAGAGTTCCGAAATTGCGTGGACAGGTGGAATAGGCACTGGTGTCAGTGCATAGCTTCCCAAGGGGGGTACTTAGAAGGTGACTGTAGAGATAGTCAGCAATGAGGTATCTAGCACTTTTTCTAGGATGAGTTCGTGAACCTAACTGTCAGTTCTTGCATGTTTGATCTGCTTCTCATGTGACATAGATTTCAAATAATCCAGAATCTTGAATGTTATCTGAGTGTCACTTCATTTGCTTCTATTCCTTTAAAATTCTACTATTCAGAACATAATGCAATATCCTAGCAAATGTCTGAATGGAGTAGGGTGATTGCCCTCTTGTTTCTCGAAGGCTTCTTTGTTAGTGTCCATTAGCTTTACAGGCTGCCACAACGCCCTGTTGGTACATTAAGTTTCCTGCTGAATACATCTCTCCCTTGGCTACTTGGGCGGTCACCAACCTCCTCTAAACTTGCATCCTTCTTTTCTGGATTTAGGTTCAAGGTCTTATATAGTGCTAGAGCCCAAGGACAAGAGTCTATAAGGCACCCCATAACAACCGTTTGTTCATCTCTCGAAAGTTTCCCCAGCTCCATTGTAATTTCCTGTTTATAAGAATTGTTCAAAAAGAAAACAAGATTATGGCATATTTTATGGGAGGTACATGCTATACACAATCAGCAAGGGATTTTTCAGCATTTTCTGTAGCAAAATTCTAAGCCAATTTTAAATGATGCTGACTGTGGAGAACTGACACAGGAAATAAGTCAGTGAAAGAATTTAAAACACAAAGGACAATGGGAGTATTGAGCACAGAAACAGCAATATAAGGTGGCTTATAAATTTGGGGAAATTACACTGTCTTCTTTAAGCAGTCATCAGTTAGATTTTAATTTTGCACCTGTTTCGCAGACAGAAGTTTTGTGTCTAATTCTCACGTAAACATTTTCAGCAATCAGAATCTATATCTATATTACTTCGGTGGGATACTGCTGAGAGTATTACTTTACATTTTATCCTATGTCAGACTGATAAGCATTCTAGCACAACAGGAGGAGCGAATGCGGATAAAGCTCAGGTCAGGGATTTACCATGTGCCTACCTATGTATTCCTTATGTTTTGTCCTCCATCATTGGATACCACCATTTTTAAGATAAAATACTAAAGTAGCAAACCAGGAAAATAGGAGACACGATTGGTCACCTACTTTTGAAGAAGAGTGCCCTTCTTGGGAGCTGGATATGAGGGAGAACTTGTGAAATGACCAATATTAAGTTTGACATTTTAAAATCATGGTTTCTGTCTCTCTTCTTTCAGTGTCATCATCTCTGATGTCTTTCTACCATCCCAAGTTCCCACTCTTGTGTTCCATTGCATCATGAACCAGCTCACTTACTAATTCATTCAAAACTTGCATGAGCCATGGAATGTTATTATACAGAACCTATGCATTTGTCTTAGGGGACTTTGATAATTCTTGAGACCCAAAATAACTAAGTGCTCTTGCTTTGTAGCTTAAAAGGAATGGTATTGTAAGAGGTTTGTGGTTGCCAAGTTTCTTAGGTACCTTACTCAGATTCTGTGAAAAGTAGCCTTATACTCTAAAGACTACACTCTATTCTCAACAGCATAGGCATTACAAATAAAGTTTGTGTTCAAATGATCTCTCTTCCACTCCCTGGATGTGCAAACTAATCTCTTTGAGCTTCCATTTTCTTACCTATATAGAAAGGACATGAACACTACTCTGGTTGGAATGTGCCTGTAAAATTCATGTGCTGCAACTTAATCCTCAATGTCACAGTGTGGATAGGTGAAGCATTAAGAATTGATTAGGTCATAGGGGCTCTGCCTTCATGGATGGATTAGTGCTGTTACTGTGGGAATGAGTTAGCTATCCAGGAGTGGACATCTGAGAAAAAGACAAGTGTCCTCTCTGTCTTGCATGCTCATTAATCCTTCTACCTTCTGCCATGGGATGAAGCAGCATGGAGACTGTTGCCAGATCCAGCACCATGCTCTTGGGACTTCCCAGCCTCCAGAACCATAAGCCAAATAAACGTGTGTTCATCATAAATTACTAGTTTCAGGTATTCTGCTATAGCCGCATAAAATGGACTAAGACAACTACCAACTCAGAGGTTTTGTACGAAGATGAAATCAACGCTGGGAGTGGTGGCTCATGCCTGTAATCCCAGCACTTTGGGAGGTGGCGGTAAGAGGATTGTCTGAGCCCAGGTGTTCGAGATCAGTCAGAACAAGTTGGCAAGACCTTGTTTCTGCGATAAATAAAAAAAATTGGCCAGGCATGGTGGTTAGTGCCTGTAGTTCCAGCTACTTGGAAGGCTGAGGCAGAAGGATCACCTGAGCCCAGCAGGTTGAGGCTGCAGTAGCCATGAGTGTGTCATTGCATTCCAGCCTGGGTGAAGAATGAGACTCTGACTCAAAAAAAGAAAGAAAAGAAAAGAAAATCATACACTTTTTTGTACACGATGTCACTCAAGAAGTACAATGACAATTGCATTAGTTACCTACTATTTGTAACAAGTTCCATCAGAACTTAATAGCTTAAAACAACCATAAACTTTTATTAGCTCACAGTTCCTATGGGTCAAGATTTGTGAGCAGCTTAGGTGGATGGTTCTGGCTCAGTTTCTTATGAGGCTTTAGACCAAATGTTGGCCAGGGTTTCAATCACCTAAAGGCTTGACCAGAGCTAGAGAATCCACTTCCAAGATGGCTTATTCACAGAGCTGTAGGCAGAAGGCCTTTGTTCCCTGCCAGTGCACCTCTCCAGAAGACTGCTGTAATGTCCTCATGACATGACACCTGGCTTCCCCCAAAGGAAATATTCTGAGAGAAAAGCTGAGGCTTTATGATCTAGGCTTAGAGTTTACACATAATCACCTCTTGTTGGTTACACATAATCACCTCTTGTTGGTTACACAGGACATCCCTATTCAAGATGGAAAAAGACCACACAAGGGTGTAAATACCAGAAGGCAAAGACCACTGGGAGTCATCTTGGAGACTGGTTGCCATGATGATGACTAGGAAAATGAAGAGGAGAAGGATAGTGGCCCAGACTTCAGGAGATCAAGAGCTTACTTGGAATTCTAGGAGAAAGTGTGTGGCATTACCTTTGCTTCAGTTACAGAAGAAAGAAGCTGGGTACTAAATGTAAAACTCTGATAAGTCTAGAGAAAACCAAGAAAGTTTTCTGAGTGAACTGTTCTCTGGAAGAGCAATATCACTTACCAGTTTCCATGTTCCTAAAACATAATATATTCTAAACTCATTCAAAATACTTGATAAATGCCATGAACTATTGTGTTTGCTTGCAAGACATAAGTGAACAAAACAAACACTAGTCCCTGCCCTAGAGGAACCTGCATTATGGTGGAGAGAGAGGCAATAAAAAATAACAAATTGCATGGGATGCTAATGATAAGTGAAAAAAAGAGAGAATATGCACAGTGTAAAAAATCAATGAGATCTAGAAATGTGGTATGTAGCGTGGGCTGGTTAAAGGACTCAGTATTTATTGACTGGTGAGTGAACAAGTCACAGGCCTGCCTCTGGAGTCTCTGGGAGAGAGAACGTCAAGTTACATGCTGACTGTGGAAAAATAGCTTAAAACACAAACTGAAAGCAGTCGCTTATAGAACCTGGAACACATAAACTCTAAGAGGTGCTGGATCTCAGAGCACCATAAGTAGTTGTTAGACTGAACACATCAGGAACAGCACACGATGAACATGGTGCTGGACACTGCACGTGTGTAGCGACTAGAACTATCTAAGGCAACAGGATTACTGTGATTGATGTTCAGTCAAGAGAAGGAGTGGACTTGGAAGAGACTTCCTACCAGAAGGCCTGCGACGTCTAGACCATACCGTAACCCTTCACAACAGTAGTGCCATGTCCACTTCACAAGGAACCCGGTATTCAGAAGCCATGATATGGTCCATGGAACACACAAGAGGCAGGGGACTGGGAGGAAAGAAGTTTGTTTCGGAATTCAGGGAGACAAGCCAGAGTAGATACCAAGGCCAGCTCAGCTCCTTGGTTTTTACACTCTGTATTTATAAGCATAAACATTGAGGTCTGCTATTGATTAACATCAACTACGTGATTTACAAAGCATTCTGTAAAATTCTAGTTTCAATTACGTTTCATCAATCATAACATTCACTGTCTACATATTTTGGGTACCTATTACCAGGAGACTGTAATTTAGTTTATCAGTAACTAAGTAAAAGCGTTAGCAGAACTTACTATAAAGTGGAATATACACCATTAATCAATGGGTACAACAAAAGTGTAAGGGTTATGGTTACATGATTAATAATTATATTTCTAACTTAAACTATTGATCACAGGAATGAATAACAACGTATTTCACGAACTATGAGACTAAAACCATGGGGGTCTGTGACTCATTCCGTTCCAGGGAGGGTCAGCACAGTCTTCGGATTCTAAGAAATGCAGGGGCGTGCAGGGCGGTAACCCTAAGCAATCCAACATGTTTAGTAGTAGAGGGCTGTTTTAAGAGGGTCTATTCATCAGCCAAATGACTTACGACGCATCTGACTCATTTCAAAGACATAGTTCTTTTCGTACGGCAGTGCTCTTCCAAGATATTCTTGGACATGTGATGGGAAAATAGTAACATTGGTAAAATATCTGCCTGTTTGAAGGCATCACTTGTGATTTTACACATGAGACTCAAGAAGGGACCACAAACTTAAAATGTGTAAGTACAGCATGGCATGCAGTGTTTGAACCAATCTTCTCTTAACCTCTTCAAACAAGATGGCTTAAGCTTCATGGGGCTTGATGGTCCATAGGACTCATAACTACCGTTCTCGCAGAGGGGTCTGTATACATAAGGAAAATGACAAATAATGGAACATACAAGTTGCTCTGCAGGCATGGAGCTTTAAGATTTTCTCTCCTGGATCAGTGGGAAGGTGAGGACCATACTCCTTGAAACAGCCTGAATCCAACATGCCAGCAGTAGGTATAAATTGGATCAAATTGTTCTCACTCTATCAGTTCTATTGACAAGTAAGCAGAATAACACTAATTTTGAGTTCCCCGTTGCAAAATTTCATACATGATCACACTCATGATTATTCCTTAGTGAAGATAGGCTAAATAATTTAGAATTCTTATTTTTGATACACAAATAGTTTGACTACTTAAATAACATGCCAGGGAGAGACAGGGAAAAATTGAATATACACTTCTAAAGAATTTCCAAAGGTGAGAGTTTCTTACATCAATTTTCTACTTGCCAGAGGTACAGACCTCTCCTTGGAAGAGACAAGAAGAAGAAAGAGACGGGCATGTGGCTCACACCTGTAAACCCAACACTTTGGAAGGCGGAGGGGAGAGGATTGTGTGAGCCCAGGGGCTGGAGATCAGCCTGGGTAACTTAGAGAGACTGCGTCTCTACAAGAAATCAAAAAATTAGCTGGGCATGGTGGCACACACCTATGTTTCCAGCTAATTGGAAGGCTGATGCTATAAGAATTGCCTAAGCCCAGCAGGTCGAGGCTGCGGTGGCCTTGAGTGTGCCACTGCACTCCAGCCTGGGTGACAGAGTGAGACTCCAACTCAAAAAAAAAAAGGAAAGAAAGAAAAAGTAAGAAACAGAGATGAAGCAATCATGCTCCTAGGAACAAGACGAATGGCTTAAAAGATCCACTGCATGCAGTGACAGTTCTTGTCCCATGGAATCATGTGGAGACATCCTGTTTGGTCCAGCGAGTGCATACCTGCCCTAGTTTTGAACACAAACACAGCATTCTTGCTACCAAATAAGCGTATATGACATATGAGATGTACACCAAAGGCTTAAAAGTAAAAGAAGCCAATCTTAGCTTGCCAAATTAGTACAATTTCAACCTCATCTTGCTCTTTGTCAAAAAAGTATGTATTCCTTACACACATCATAAGCCCACTAAGCACAGTCTCATAATTTGACACCAATCTTTTCTCTGGAGAGTCATTACTCAGGTTATCATCTTAGTGAGAGAATGGTGACATTTTTGCTTTAAAAAGAACTCATTATAATTTTGATTTCTACCCACCGTGCATTTTAATTGAAGCGATGTGAGCTGCGGAATGCCTGCCTCTGTCCCCATCAAGCCCAAGAAAGCCAGACCAGGGAGGGGAATGGGGAAAAAAGGGACATGCCTGTCAAGCCCTTGGGAGGCTGAGCGGGTGCCAGGCAGGCAGAGAGGCCTCTACTGATTAACACAACTTCTTGACAGATGTCGCATCCCTGTTGCCATCTTCCATTTCCAATTCTTAGCTCTTATCGTATTCAAGAAATTAATTCTCAACTTTGAGGAGAAAAAAAGAACGAAGACAATGTTTATTCCCCATACTCTCAGCCCTGGTTTGCCAAGTTGGTTCCTGAATATGTAAATACTTTTCACAAGGAGACGCAAAAGACTGTCTTCTTGGTCTTGTTAAAGATAGGAATTAAGCCAGGATGCTCTCGGGGTAGGCTGGCAGAGAAGCCAGGGAGGTATATCTCTACTTATGTAGCTGTTTGAGTTCATTTAGCTAGAAATCCTGACAAAATAACTAGGGGTACTGTGATTGCTGCTCCAGAAATACAGGCTTACCAGTTGGAGGAGAGGGGAGAGGAGCGAATGAAGGGCTTGAAAGAAAAAAATAAGTGTTCTACTGTTGACAGCACTTCTGTGTCAAGGTAACCCACCAGCGTGGCAGCCTGCCAAAACAATGTGTGGCCCTGAGCACGCATGGGAATCGCTTCGCAGTCTTGGGCTTCTGGTGACACACTTAGGAGTCATCAGGCCTTTGAGGCATTCCAATACGGAGTGCTAGAAATTGTGACAGGAGACGTTAATGGCTGAGAGCACATCACACCCGGGAAAGAAAAAAATATATTCTTAGAGTACAGGGTGAAATATATGATTAGTGCTTTGCAAGTTTCTTGAAATAAGGCATATCTGTGCATTACATTTGGAAAATAGCTAAGTATTGATAAGCTACTTTCTACAGAGACCTCAGAAATAAGGCTGGAATTTCTGGTATATTCCTTTGCTCCCTAGGCTGCATGTCAAAGAAAACAAAAAGAGACTGACTCTTTTTGAGAAATACAGAACAAGAATATTAGATGGCCAAGATCAATGCATTCCACCACCACCACCATGACCTCTTTCCCAATTTCCACATCTTTATTAAGGGTCACTGGCACCCAAACAAGTAAAAGCCATCAACAATACTTTTGAGAGACAATCCAAATATATTCCTTTGATTGAGGGTGTTGAACCCGAGATTCTAATCAGAGAGAGATAGAGAGAGAGAGAGAGAGAGAGAGACCTCAAAGAGCCAGCTCTGATGCAAACACACGAGGGTCTTTATTCAGGCTCGAGTCTGGGCTCACGCATGAAGCCCGTAGAAGCTTCATGAACCAGAGCCCCGATTCACAATGGCAAGCAGTTTTTATGCACAATTACAGAGGGAGGGGAAAGAACTTTAAACTTGATTTTACATGATTGGGTAATTTCTCCTAATGGGTACGGGCACACTTGGTATTGGTTGGTGCCTTTCGTGGGTTGCCCGTGATTGACAGAAACCCACTTAACGGGCAGAGTGGAAGGTTAGATAAGTTAGATGCATACAGTCACTGCGTATATAGTAACCTGAGCCGGCAGGTAAAGGGTTACATTTAGTCCTTTAAGTTTACTAATCCACCCCAAGGTATGCTTAGGAAAGCTTGTTTGCTTAACATTTACATAACATAACATGGTCATTATGGGACAACAAAAACCAAACTTAACAAAGTTTTAAATATGAATGCTGCAAACACATACAGTGAATGTGGGGTAGAAATTCATATACTAATTCTGGGAATTTATAAAATATCACAAACGTCTTATAGCAAGGCGGTTTTTGTAAAGGTCTCTGATTCTCTCAAGTTTACATAGCCACTGCGGGTAAATTAACCCTGGGATGAAAACCGGTGATATAGCAGTTGGCGCCTCAGAGTCTGCTTAGATCTAGTAAGAATGTCTGAAAGGGGCTTATCGCTTTATCATTACACCCGTTGTAAAAGCAGAAGTTAGCCGGGTAATTGGGGCTGACAATGCTTAACTCAAGAGTTCTAAATACAAACACCACTTACGCCATTATACAATTGGTCATTACCTGGTACGACATAAGCCTAATTCTACCGGGTCTGAGGTAGGATTTAAAGTACTAAGATTTCATTTGAGGTAGAATTTAAAGTACTAAGATTTCATAAAATACATGAGGCAGGAATACACAAAATATATAGTAAACATGAGGTAGGGATATATGAAATATAGTGAACTAAACACTACTTTTACAGCAAGTATGGCTTTTTAAGTTTCCTGGTTTCTTGGGTCTCTCAACAGCACGCTCTTAAGCTAAGTCTATTTTTGTCCTCTCAGAGGGTACTGTTGTATGTATATGCTGAGGGCTGTTTGGTGGAGGTGAGTCAGAAAAGCAGGCCCAAGGGAGGTCAGGAGATGAATATCTTTTTTTTGTTTGAGTCAGAGTCACTCTGTCACACAGACTTGGAGTGAGTGCAGTGGCACACTCACGGCCACTACAGCCTCAACCTGCTGGGCTCAGGCGATCCTTCCGCCTCAGCCTTCCGGGTAGCTGGAACCACAGGCATGCACCACCATGCCTGGTTAATTTTTTGATTTACTGCAAAGACGAGGTCTTGCCAAGTTGCCCAGGCTGGTCTCAGACCCCTAGGCTCAGGCAACCCTCTCACCTCCCAAAGTGCTGGAATTACAGACGTGAGCCACCACGCCCAGCCCAAATCTCTTTTCTTATCACTGTTCCTGGATGAGGTTCACTGGATATTGCGTTCATTCATTCACCCATTCATTCCTTCAACAAGCATTTACTGAACATATATTCTGTTGTTGACATCATTTTAGGGTACCAAACATACACAGATAAGTATGATAAAGTCCTTGCCTTGAAGGAGTTCATGATCCTGTAGACTCCCCCAGCTGTTAAGATTCTTCAAGTTACAGAGATTAAGCCTAAGAAAAATTAACTGAAAGAGTTATGGACAGAGTCCTTGATACTGACGCAAAAGAACTTTCGTTGGGTTCACTGGAAGTTATAACATTATGAATGTGTAAGATTTTCAACTCCACATAAAATACCAATTGTGTGAGAGGCAAATTAGCACAAAGAAAATGCTTTTGTAATAAAAGTCTATGTATATATACATGCAAGCGCACACATATTATCACTTTCTTCTCCATCTTTTCTCTCTCTCTGGTGCCTTTTTATGTGTGAGCTGGCAGAGGAGTGCTTTGCTTTGTACTGACCGAAGCTGTGGAAATACCTGAAGGCATCGATCAAGCAGCACCCTTAGATGAGTCTCAGCTTTCACACCTAAGGCACAACAGACAGCACACAACTGGGGGTCTCCGTGTGCATGTTCAAGTCTTGACTCTGCCACTAACTCTCTGTGTGATCATTATCAGAATCTTAACCACTCTGGAGTTGTCAAAACAAGGGATATAGAATACATGATCAGATTGAGGTATAAAGTTCCATGGTTCTTTGATCATTGTGTTCTTCAGTCAACCAGGAATGAGAATATTGAAGATTTTCTCACCAAAAATACATCAATATCTAGGAGCAACATATACAGTTATTTGCACAGTAAACAAAGACACAAATCACTTCTCAGTCAGTTCGGGTAAGATTTTGCTGCCAAAAGTCTTCACGTCAGATCGCTGAATGTGTTATCAAAAAAATGATTTTGGAGACTTTTTTGGGTCTGAGGATTGTGAATTAATTTTAGTAATGAGAATGTTAATTGGAAATTAACAATAACTCATGTATCAGATTAGATGCTTTATGTATTCTAACAATGATAATAGAAACATGCTTACTATGACATATCCCAATTTTCCTCATTTTACATATAGGAAAACTGTAAAGTGCTACCATCATTTTTAAAATTATTCCAGCTGGAAACCCAGAGCCATTTTTGGTTCCTCTCTCTGCTTCCATATCTAACTATTCTTCAAATACTCTTAATTCTTTCTTTCATTCTATCCCTCTCTTTGAAGTCCTACTCCTATGATATAGCCTAACCCAAATCCTATGACTGCGTAGACACTGTCAGACCCTCAATACTATATAGCCCAGACTGTTTCTTCCTCCTCCAATTCAACCTTTTCCAAACTATTACTCTTCTTAAAATAGCACATTTATGGCCAAGTGCAGTGTCTCATACCTGTAATCCCAGCACTTTGGGAGGCTGAGGCACAAGGACTGCTTGAGTCCAGGAGTTTGAGATCAGTTTGGGCAACATAGCGAGACCTTGTCTCTACAAACAACAACAGAAAATTAGCCAGGCATGGTAACATGCACCTGTAGTCCCAACTACTCAGGACATTGAGGTAGAAGGGTCGCCTAAGCCCAGAAGGTTCAGGCCGTGGTAAGCCACGATCGTGTCACTACACTCCTGCCTGCACAGCAGAGTGAGACCCCAACTAAAAAGAAAAAAAATAGCGGTCGAGCACGGTGGCTCACGTCTGTAATCCCAGCACTTTGGGAGGCCGAGGTAAGAGGATTGCCTGAGTCCATGGGTTCAAGACCAGCCTGGGCAACTTGTGAAACCTCATCTGTACAATAAATCAAAAAAATTAGCTGGGCATGGTGGCACGTGCCTGCAATTCCAGCTACTTGGAAGGCTGAGGCAAAAGGATCACGTGAGCCCAAGAGGTCAAGGCTGCGGTGGCCGTGAGTGTGCCACTACACTCCAGCCTGGGCAAGAGTGAGACTCCAACCCAAACAAACTAACAAAAAACAGCACATTTATTATGTGTTCATTCATTCTTTCCACAGATGATTACTCAATACTTAAGCTATGTGGTAATCGTCTTCTGAAAAAAGAGTCAAAGGATTTTGTTACGGCTTATTGGATCAAGTCCATATTCCTTGGATTCATATTTGAGGTTCCAAGTGATATCTACATTTCCAACTTTCTCTCCTCTTATTCACATAGTTTAACTCTGCACCAGCCACCAAGGCATTAACGTGTCATTGCGTGGATTTTATTTCTTCTCACCCACTGTACCCTCCTGGAATATCCTCTTTCCTTCTCCCTGTCTGGTGACACCTCACCCATCTCTGTGGGCTTAGCTGTGCTCTCTTCCTTCCTTTCACCTCGTCTTCTCCAAGTCCTAATTATGGCTCCATTATTCAATGCTCACGATTCACTTGGCTTTGAGCTATCTACTGCCTTCTAGTGCCATTCAGCTCTTCATATCTGTGCCTTACCGTTGCAACTAGGTTGAAGAGAAGTGATTTTGTATTTCTTTGTACTACTCCCAATGTTGACTATCGCTCACACAGTGGAAAGTTGTAACATATTTTCTGTTTCAGCCACTTGTTATAGGAGGGGTAAGAAAGGAATCTAATGCTTTCCTCACTCAATATCTGTTCAATCACTGTTCTCTTCTTACCAGTTATCTCAAGGTGTCTAGATGGTTATAAGAAGAATATTGTGAAATAATTTCTTGATTGAGGTTAGGTTCTAGAAATAGAGTATGAAGTACAAATAACGTGTAAGTAACTACACCTTTGAAACTTTCTTAAGAAAGTGCTATGTTGAAGACCTCCCAGCTGTCACTAAGTCCAACATACCCAGTTTCTCCTCCAATCTTAGAAAAAATTGCTGTTTAGTCTTTTTTCTTTTTTTACAGTTTTGACTTGATTATATGGATAAGGGCCATGTTATATAAATAAGATATATATATATATATATAAATAATAGCCTCACAGAGTGGTAGATGTTCATAGTAACAAAGGTGTGCAGCGAGGGTACGTCAGCCACGAGTCCCTCATCTGACACTCACTGGATGTGGAGTGGGGGAATAAATGGGGCTCACTTTTTCTTCAGCCACACACTTCCTAACATGAAAATGCTTGTTCAGAGGTGATCTGAAATTACTTCTTGAGTTCAGCAGAATTATAACGTGGACCCCAAGGCTCTCATCTCCACTGACCCACATCTTAAGTAACTGCCCTCTTCTCAAGTGTGGGCCAGACCTGTGAATATGATGAACTATTACTTCCGACTGAGGAACTGATAAATCGACTCCAAGCTCAACAAAAGGGAGATTACACTTGGCAGACATGACCTAATCAAGTGAGCACCTAAAGGCACTGGGGGGTTAAATAATTAAATAATTCATACAGAAAGAGGCCTGTGTAGGGGACTGTGTGACAAGGACCTGCAAGTGGCTTCTGGTTGCTGAGAGTGGTTCCAGCTAGCTGCCAGTATGAAAACTGAACCTCAGTCACATAGCTGCAAGGACATTAATTCTACCCACAACTTGAGGGAGCTTGGAAACAGATCTTTCCCTGGCTGAGCCTCTAGATGAGGATATATTCAGCTTACACCTTAATTACACCTTGATTTTAGCCTACTGAGATTCTGAGCAGAGGACCCAACTAAAACATGCTGAACGCTTGACCCATGGGAACTGTAAGATAATACATTTGTATTCTTTTTAAAAACAATTTTTAATTTTGAAGATGGGGGGTATAATTCAGGGTAAATTTGTATTTTTTAACTTGGTAAATTTGGTGATTTGTGACATGGCAATAGAAAACCTAATACATTTGCTTTCTACATATCAGGCACTACATTAAGCACTTTATATTCATGGTATTTTTAAAATTTTTAATTGACACATAATAACTATATATATTTATGGGGTACAGAGTGATGTTTCAATTCACATAATGAATAGTGATCATATCAGGGTAATAGCATATCCATCAGCTCAAACATTTCCTTGTGTTGGGAACATTCAATGTTCTCTCTTCTAGCAACCTAAAAACATTTCATTAACTATAGTCATCCTATGATGCTATAAAACACTAAAACATATTACTGTTATTGTAGAACCAAGGAACATGAAGTTTAAAGAGGATACATGATTTGCTCAAGTTTATATAACTAGGACATGATAGAGACAAAATTCTATACCCAGATTTACTAACCACCTCTGTTGAGGAAGTTGGCCATTCTACTCTGGTCTCCCTACCTCAGCTAATGTTCTGAATGTTAAACTCCCTCTGTGCTTTCATACAACTCTGTGAATTCTCAGTTTCTCTTGAGAACTTTCTTACTTTATTGACATTCAAAAGAATCTGTTAAATTAATTTACTTCATTAAACATTTATGGAACATCCACTATAGGAAAGCAGTGAATGAAGAGTTGGGAGAACTCAAAGATTGTTGATAGACCCTGACTCTTCAAGGTTCTTGAATACTAGTGGGAAAAAAGATTCATACACAAATATCACAGAGGAGCAAGTCCAGTCTCAAGATTCCAAGAGAAAAAGAGTCTGTTAATTCATCTGACAAAGAGACTTTTATAGAATCAATGAAAAGATACATTTAAATGGCTACTTTAGATGAGAATTTATATCTAAGGGAGTTTCCTGGTTCTGTGGAAACAAAGCAATTCTCAACTAATTGTAATGTCTACTTCTATTAGGCAGTGTGCTAAGTACTTAAAAGTATTATCTCACCGGGCTCGGTGGCTCAGCCTGTAATCCCGCACCTTTGGGAGGCTGAGGTGAGTGGATTGCCTGAGCTCGCAGGTTCAAGACCTGCCTGGGCAGCGAGACCTCATCTCTACAATAAATCAAAAAATCAGCCGGGTGTGGTAGCACATACCTGTAATTCCGGCTACTTGGAAGGCTAAGGCGGAAGGATCACCGGAGCCCAGCAGGTCGAGGCTGCGGTGGCCAGAAGCGGCCACTGCACTCCAGTCTGGGTGACAGAGTGAGACTACAACTCAAAAAAAAAAAAAAAAGGTATTATCACATTTGGCACTCAAAAGGCCTATGATATAACTATTATGGTTGTTGTTTTTATTTTTGTTATTCTAATTTTGCTAATAAGGAAATTAAGATATAAAGAGGTTAAGTAACTTGTCCAACATCACACGAGTAGAAAGTGGCACAGAATTCAAAAACTCGGGCAGACTGACTCTGGCACATACACTCTTACCTGGTACATCTTCTACAATATGGTCATTTTAGTAAAGAGGATAATGAGGGAATCAAAGTCATGTGGAGAATGGGATAGGTGAAAGGAGATAAACAGTAATAATTGCTACAGCTGACCACAGTATTTAGCTGTTTCTCAGCACGCCAGGCAAAATGGAAAATAATGTGATTGACACAGGCCAAGTAATCTTAAACATTCACTAGAATCTAAGAGAAATGAATAATTACAGTCCTATATGAGGGGGAGGGGGCTTGAATGGCATAGAATGTAACATCTTACATAGGATTTTTTTTTTTAAATGAGCTTAAGTAAACTCTTACTTAAACCAAGAACAAAATAGTAAACTGAAGTTTTGTAAAGGCAGGTAGAAATAAATTCAGATATTTATGTACCTCTTTACTCAACTAGACATGAGAAAGAATGGCTGGTCAGCAGTGGTTTTCAAACTGCAGATCACAAATCATTAGTGGGTCATGAAATCAGTTAAGTGGATCACAATCAGCTTTTAAAAACGTATACCTATGTGTGTGTGTGTGTGTGTGTGTGTGTATACACATCTTAAGTTTAAGGATAAATACTGTAAATTTTTTGTAGGTCTATCCATTTATATTTGTGTGTCATTTTATAAATACGATTCGTAACCCTAGACCAAGTTTGAAAGCCACCGCCTTAGCTTTGACTATTTGTCTCGACTCTCAGGCATCTCAGCGGGGATCTTATCAGAAGCTCCATTAAGAATAACAGCGAACTGAAGCCATTAGAGAGTACTTCAAGTGCATCTTGAATTGTTGATTAAAAAGAGATCCTCATGCTGTAGATTTCAGGCAGAGAGGGGATAGGAAGTTGTTTCCTAATTAGAGGTTTGTATTTGTGCTGAAAGGGGCAGTGGCTCGTTTCTGCAGTAGGGGACGTGGGGGACTGCCAGAACATGTATGGCAGGGACAAAAGCATTGCTCATCAAGCATCTCTTTGATCTCTTCAAATGTGTGAGTGACCCCTCACGCCCCCCAGCACCGCATTTAGGGTAACCATGTAGCTTGGGCTGTCCTGGTTACATACTTGTCCTGGTGTAAATTATTAAAAGCCTGCTTTTCTACTATCAAAATGTCTTGGTTGGATGATAAATTATATGACCGCCCTTTCTTTCCATAGCAAGGAAAAAAACGTCCCTGCCCTGGAAGGACATATTTGTAGGGAATGTTTTATCCTCTCAATCAGATCATGACTTCCTTGCGCTTCTCTTTTCCCTGGCAAATTCTCTGAGATATATGCTTGTCAGAGGAAACTCCATGTTTTCCTATTTAGGAAGGTCAATAAAGACCCCAAGGTTTCTTAGTCAGAAGTTAAGGGAATTTGGGGTTCTCAGGTGAGTCTCAGCTAACTGAGCTCCCAATGAGAATATGGGTAATTGCATATTTCGTTTCGAAGCTATGCTAAATTTTAAGATATAGCATAGGTATAGGTATATTCTGTATAACCTGGATGGCCACCAAGATTCTAGTGTTTAAAGTGTTTGTGTTATAGTCAAGTTAAAACCAACCAGTACTACTTAATATTTTTTAAATAATAACTTAAAAACACCAAAGCTAGGCCAGGCGTGGTAGCTTATGCCTGTAATCCCAGCACTTTGAGAGGAGGAGGTGAGAGGATTGCCTGAGTCCAGGGGTTTGAGACCAGCTTGGACAACATGGCAAGACCACATCTCTTCAATAAATCAAAAAATTAGCTGGGTGTGGTGGTGCATACCTGCTGTTCCAGCTTCTTGGAAGGATCTCCTGAGCCCAGTAGGTCGAGGCTGTGGTGGCCGTGAGCATACCACTGCAACCCAGCCTGGGCAACAGAGTGAGACTCCGACTCAAAACAAAACAAAAACAAAAGCTATTTTTAATATACGAATTCTGTATTTATGGAAAGTTGGGGACAAAATGGCATCATAAGACACCAAAAAATTGAAAGGTTTTCTGTAGTTCAAACAAAGAAAATGGTGGAAGAACTGAGAAGTCATATGGTGAACAAAGGCTAAGACACACTGAACTCCGAAGTCCTACACCTTAAAAGTAAGCACCAAACACGGATTTCATTTGGTAATATGGTTTTAACAGAACAGCATCATCTGAGATGTTAAATTATTGCTATTTATTTCAGCTTTATTTTCAACTGTTAAAAATTTTTATTGAGCCGGGCTCAGTGGCTCAGCCTGTAATCCCGTGCCTTTGAGAGGCTGAGGTGAGTGGATTGCCTGAGACGGCGGGTTCGAGACCCGCCTGGGCAGCAAGACCTCATCTCTACAATAAATCAAAAAAAATCAGCTGGGCGTGGTAGCGCATGCCTGTAATTCCGGCTACGTGGAAGGCTGAGGCGGAAGGATCGCCGGAGCCCAGCAGGTCGAGGCTGCGGTGGCCGGGAGCGGCCACTGCACTCCAGTCTGGGCGACAGAGTGAGACGCCAACTCAAAAAAAAAAAAAAAATTTTATTGAGTTTTGTAGATTTTAAAGTTATATAAAACCATTTGTATATAGAATTTTACACAGTTTTGTTTTTTCATTTTTATGTAAGTATTTTAATAAACACTGGGGCCCTAGAAAATGTTTTTCCTCCTTAAAGGGGCTTGAGTTACATAAAGTGAAAAACATCGTGCTTGGAAACAAAGACCAGCCTGCAAAAGAGAAACAAAAACCACCAGGCTGTCTGGTATGCTGGCTTAACAGAAATGTCAGTTGAGTAAATGCACGTAATTGGTAAGAACGTGAGCTAACATGGCCAGCCGTACGTCCAGCCTGCTCCCCCTTGTCGTTCCCATCCCTACTCAGACCTCACCCTTATTAACTCCTCTTAGTCCTATCTTGGGTTCTACACTGTTGTCTTTCTACTTGCACCCTTGACTCTTGTACATGGTTTTAGCTCTCTCCCTCAAGTTTTAGGTTAAAGAACTTTTACAAGAAAAGGAAACTGGATTAAATAAAATAACAAGCATGTAAATGCCCGGAATAGAGAAATGACTTAAGACATATTGACTTTCCTTAGAGATTATCTATTTTACTTTAATGATTAGGCAACAAAAGTTTAGGAAGTTGTAGGCCTATTTAATGTCACAGATCAAGTTAAAGGCAAAAGTAGTTCCAGATCACACTAATCTTCACATTAAAAAAACCCCACAACACTCCAGGGTAACTGATAAGTTTATAAAGAAAAAGATTTTTCTATATAGTTTCGGCAAGTGCAACTTTCATAATCTATTTTTTGACTGTCCTTGATGTGAAGTACAATTTCTTTTTCTATTTTAAGATATTCTCATCTGCTGTTCTGCCCTTGGATATTCCTTGTAGGCTTGAAGTATCCTCCAGAAGACAATTATGGATTTATCCATTGGCATTCCAACCTTATTATTGAGCCTATTTCATTTTGAAATTTTCCCACACTGTATGCATGCTTCAGCATGCCCATAATAGAGTGGATTCTCTATTTAACTTACATCTCTCAGTCCAATGCACAAGCTTTTGAAAGTGGTTTGACTATTCCTTCAATACACTACGAAGAACCAAGCCTAAAATATACCTATATTATTACCGATAGGAATATAACAAAAATACTGTATTTGTAAAATGTTGAGATCACCGTAAAAATAACATCAGGTGTCCTGGCAGAATTCCAGCTAATTATAGAGGGGGAAATGTAGCAAGTTACTTAAAGGGCACCTCAACCAATGAGCTGGGACACTGTAACTATTGTGATAATTAGGTTTCCTCAGTAGGATTATTCAAATTTTGAAGAAAGTAAAAGATAACTTGTAACTTGTGTGTGTGTGTGTGTGTGTGTGTTTGAGAGAGAGAGAAAAAGGGGAGGGGGAGAGGGAGGGGGAGAGAGAGAGAGAGAGAGAGAGAGAGAGATCCAGATATCTATGTTTTAAGGAAAGAGGGCCTACTGTAAAATGCTAAGGTTTAGGACATTAACCATAAGGCCAAGGATAAATAAAGAAAGGGAACCAGGAGAGGAAAGATGAAGGATTAAAAACCATGGGTGTCACGGAAACTGGATTGCAGTTTAATGAAAATAAGAATGAAAACACTGGAAGAATAGGAGATATTGGGATTACATTTTCTTAAGTGGAGAAATTCTAGGTCTGTCCTGTCCAATATGGTAGTCACTAGCCACATGTGGCTATTTATATGTAAATTAATTAAAATTTAGAAGTACATTCCTCTGTCACACTAGACACATTTCACATGCTCAGAAGCCACTGTCCAAATTGAATAGGGCAGACAAAATATTTCCATCATGCAGAAAGGTTCATTGGAGAGTGTGGTTCTAGATAATGACAAGTTCTAAGGAATGCCTAGGAGTGTGAGTTGTTGAAGATAATAGAGCCAAAAGTCACTGAGGGAGAGGTAATCAAGGAACTAGGAAGGTAGGATATGAAATAGGTTTTCCCTACTGATGTTGAATTCAGTCTGAAAAGTGGCAAAAGTTCTGATGGAGAAGACAGGAACCAGATACTAAAGTCTTCAGTAATATAGACGGTGTGACCAGACACATAAACATCTGAACTTTGTCACCAGAACTTTGCTGGGAGTTGTAACATGCTTCCTGGTGGGGAAACCCTTCATGCCTTACCACAGTGTCCCTTGCTCCTAAAACATGCTTGACTGACTCAATCTAGGCCCTGCCCCAGAGAGATGACACACATTCCATTCAAACTTCTCCTTGTTCAAAAATCACCTCTTGAAATTATATCAAATTGCTTCTGCCAACTCAATACCGTAGGATAGGAAAATACAGGTTGACCAGGTAGCTTAAAATAATGCATCTACCCCTACCTAGTCCCATACACAAAAATCAACTCTGAATGTATCAAAGACCTAAATGTAAATCCTCAAACTATAGGGACCTTAGAAAATGCAGGAAACTGCATTTTATATCAATTGGAGCTGGCAACCAATTCCTGATCAAAACCCCAATTGCCCATGCCATAAGAGATAAGATACACAAGTGGGACCTCATCAAATTGACGAGCGTCTGCAAAGCCAAAGCCAAAGAAATCATTGAGAGAGCGGGGAGACAGCCCACAGACTGGGAAAAAAATGTATCTGACAAAGGCCTAGCATCTAGGATCTACAAGGAACTCAAATGTGCCAAAAAGAAAAAAACAAAGCCCCATTACAAAGTGGGCAAAAGATATGAATAGACACTTCTCAAAAGAAGACATATGAGCAGCCAACAGATATGTGAAAAAATGCTCAGTCTTACTAGTCATCAAAGAAGTGCAAATTAAAACCACACTGAGATACCACTTAACTCCAGTCAGGAAGGCCATCATCAATAACTCAAAAAACAGCAGATGCTGGAGAGGATGCAGCTAAAAGGGACCGCTTCTACACTGTTGGTGGGAGTGTAAACTAGTACAGCCTCTAGATTCCTAAAGGATCTAGATTCTGTGGCGATTCCTAAAGGATCTAAAAATTGACCTCTCATGCGACCCCCCCAATACCCCTACTGGGAATATACCTGGAGGAACTCAAATCACTCTATGAAAAAAGATACCTGCACACACACGTTTATTGCAGCATTATTCACAATGGCAAAAACATGGAACCAACTGTGCTGCCCATTGAA
>NW_007249861.1:178517-186396 GCF_000164805.1 Carlito syrichta
GGATTGGCAGTAGTGGGAAACTGCCAGGGGAGGGAGGGGTATACCTCATCAACAAGGGTATCTGCATAATGAACATTTGTATACCTAACCCTGAATTGTACCCCACAATGTAAAATAAAAAATTTAAACTGAATGAACTTAGAGTCTATAATACTGAGGGATCTTTCACAGAAACAAAGTACTGAGTATCACATGTTCTCACTCATAAGTGGACCTCGACCAACTATGGTAATACTATAAGAAAAGGATTGACTGTAGTGGGAAACTGTAGGGGAGGGGGTTTGGGGAGCGGGGAGGTGGGATTGGCAGTAGTGGGAATCTGCCTGGGGAAGAAGGGGACACACCTCATCAACAAGGAGGGTACCTGCATAATGAATATTTGTATACCTAACCCTGAATTGTACCCCACAAGTTTAAAATAAAAAATTTAAAAGTTAAAAAAAATTTTTGTAAATTATGCATCTATGGACATAGTCACAGCCTCACATAGAAGATTCACAAAATTATATTTAGTAGGATACATCACAAAGCAATCTTTTATCGAAGAGCATAGGTAGTTTGATTTGGGTATATCTGTTGTGTTTATTAAACACACTTGTCATAAGCTAGGGCTCACACAAGTTTTTATGATCAATTCAAGGGAATGTGTGTCATGTGGAAATGTGGTATATTACGAGTGATGTTGGCTATTCATGGCTAAAAATGTCACGCAGCACAATTTCCAGTGGCATCGGAGGTAGTTGTCACCGTCGCTTCCCCCTTCCCTTTTCTTGAGAGTGTCAGCTCTGAGTTACAAGCCCACAGCTACCCTTCCCTACTAACATCAATTCACTGTCAGCACAAGCTTTCCAGGGCTTTCCATGCCTCCTCCCTCACCCGTGATGATTGTTAATACCCCAGCGCAGAAAGGTTTACCATTTTGTCATTCTGGAAAGGTTGTTAACACTTCGTTTCAATAAATAAGTGAAGAATCGCTCTCTCTTTAACTTAACAATTATATGCTGATATAAGCTCAGTTCCTCTTCTTTCCTTTCACCATTGCTGTTCCCTCTGGGTTTTGGCCATTCTTGTTAGTACTTGCAATTTGACTTCTACTTGTTTTTAAGGACCAGGAAGAAGCTAAGTGCTATGGTCCTGTTTCTTATTCTTCAGCAGACTATACATTTTTAGTTTGTTGATTTTGCTGGGTTGTGTAGTTATTTGTGTGTAATAGGCTCTTCCACAGCAATGTGCAGTGGAAAATTCCTTTTGACAAGCCATTGCAAGCTTAATTGAGTCATGACGTATACCATTAAATAGCTTCCTTGGGGCAAACAGTCCTGTTCGCTAGGCAGCATATGCTTTCACTGGGCTTCAACATGACTATATAGTCTTATACGACTAAGAAAATTACTTTCTTCATTTGAGAAAAGTTACAGAAAGGTAGAGGTAATATTTGAGTTAACAAATTAAATTTTAAAGAGGCATAAGCTCTACCAGGTTTTCTTCCTCCTTAGATTTAGTAAAACCTATTTTCTAAAAAAAACTGAGCTCTGAATTACAGGTCAATTTTTTAAGGCCTTGTTTATTCTATTGTTTCATCATTCCCTAACGAGCATACCATATCAATTATTTTTATATTTTTATTTTATTTTAAATGTCACATAAGTAATAATTGAAACTATTCTGTCAAGAGAGTATTTCTGGTTCCCTCCCATCAACTCTGCAGCCTGAAGCCATTCTGAATTCTGACATTACTCTTAATGTTTTCAGGACAGATGCTGTTAGAGCTTTCAGCACAAGTAATAGATTATCAGCATATATTAGTTAACTTGTGAAGCTCTGTCCGAATATTCTTGCCATGCCCATGGGATCTGTGTGCTTTTCTAGCCTCAATGTCAGTCTGAAGAGTAACACCAGTAATGGCTATCATCTTACCTCCTGCCCCAGTGCAGCAATAAGGCAGGGAAAGGGAGATTGTAAACTATTGATTTGAACCATATAAATGGACTGAAAATAAATTGTGCTATCTGCTCTATTTGTCCCCAAAGTCAAATTTACCTAACACATAATACAAGTAGTCTCATTCAGTCGCAAAAAAGGACTTTTTGGCATCTAATAAAATTATTGCTATTGGTTCCAATTTTCTTTGTATTCCAGATGAATTGCATTAGTCCATGCAGAATATCTGATGCCTTTCTCCCAGGCATACATAGATAAGTGTCTAATAGATTTGAGATTTAGTCACGTAGCAAGTTCTCAGGTAGTTGTTATTTTATACCTACTCACACTGTATGAAATGGTATTTTTCACAGTACTGCTAAGAAAGTAATATGCAATCTTGAGTATAAGGCATATGGATATATATAAGATAAACAACTTTAGGCCACGTTGATTTCAAACCTCAGATAAGATCAGATGCTTTAAAAATTCAGTACAAACCATTTAAATGCATTACATTTATTCATAGTGTATTTCTGAACCAGTGGCTGTGCAGCGTGCTGATGGCAGCTAATGTGTTGGTAAGCAACCTAAATTTTTATAAAGCTACTTTGAAAGTAACTCAATGCCACAGAAAGTAATATCAATTATTCCTTGCTTTTCAATTGCAAGGCTACTCCAAATTTTCATGCTTCAGTCAGAATCTGCAAAGAAAAGGAAGGCACAAGACCTCCAACGGGAGATTTCTCGGTATTCAAATCACTGATTTAGAACACACCCTGAAATCTTTCAAAGGTTTTCCCCCAAGTATTGATTAATCCTTCGATGCTCTGGGAACTGGGAATTGCATAAAAGTGAAAACTGAACAATGGAGAACAGAGGTAAAGCCAGCTGATAATCTCGAGGATTCCTGTAACCTATACTCTGTGGACACCACAGTATAGGGAGAAGGGCCTGGGCTTTGGAGCCGGTTTTGATCTTAGCTCCAGCCTTCACTTATCAGCACAGCTTGAAAGCCGACAAACAGAACTGAACTTGGGTTTTCTCATTCACAAAACAGGGTTACCATATTCACTCCTGAGTTTGTTTTGAAGATTAAAAAAAGACAACATATATCAAGAATTTAATCAGTCAATACTCAATAAATGTTAGCTGTTTCATTCCAATTATTGTCACTAATAAGCTGATATGGTTAGGTAACTATGTATGCATTTCTCAGTAATCATGGGAAGGTCTAATCCCATGGCACCGAGTGTTAGGATTAAGCTTCATCACATTATATTGAGAAAAAAATGACATTCAACAAAGTGCACTATGAAAATGTACTCTGTGATTAACCTTCACAAAAGAAACCTACTTTTAAAATCTATAGTATCTGAAGACAAAATTTCAAATTAAAAAACAAACCCTTAAACACAAACTAAAAAATATACATATATTTTCCATCATCATTAATTTTCTGTATTAACTCGGTCAACTTGATTGGGTCTAAGAAATCCGGTTTTATTTTAAACACATCAGGTAGATATAAAGGAAAAAAGATTAATAGAATGAAGGTACGGGAAAAAAACATTCTTCCTAAGGTTTCCCAATTATATGAACTCAGTTAAAACAAAAAACAGTTAACGAGCAAACTGTCTCTAGTTTGAATGTGGCTGGGCGCAGTCGCTCACGCTTGTAACCCCAGCACTTTGGGAGGCCAAGGTGAGAAGACTGCTTGAGTCCAGGAGTTCGAGACCAGCCTAGGCAATATAGTGAAAACTTGTCTCTACAAAAATAAATTAATAAATAGATAGATAAGTAAATAAATTAGCTGGGTATGATGGCACATGCCTGTAGTCCCACCTACTCAAAAGCCTGAGGCAGAAGGATCACCTGAGCCCACGACTGTGGTGAGAGCTGTGACAGTGTCACTGCAGTCCAGCCTGGGCATCAGAGTGAGACTCTGACTCAAAAAAAACCAAAATTAAAATTAAAAAAATACACAGAATATAATAAACAATTCAAAAGTATTCAGCTTTAGCAGAATTTTGTATTTCTATAATCAGAAAAGGTTTGTTTTTTTTTAAAAAACGCTAATTTCCAAACAGATGTCATCTTTTGAGATAGGTTGTATAATTTTTCTTAATTGTTGGAAAAATATGTTTGGACTCTAAGTGAGATAATTTCTGGAGACATCGCATGATCCCAAACTAAAGCTGAAACCCTAAGTACATAAAAAGGAACGTACACAATATTCCCAGGATGTAAGTGAACATGGAGCCTCTTAGTAAGTGGAACTGGGTTTTGGTAACAGTGTCATACACTCTCATGAGGCATCTCCCTCTTGTGCATTCACATATGACATCATGCTCTCCTGTAACATTTTATAACAAAGTGAAATAAAAAGCCCCTCCAGATTGCAACTGTAAGATAATCAGATTCTCTAGTGCTCATTATGACTACAATTATGTAACAAAATGCTCCAAATATAGTTCGGTTATTGCAGTTATTAATCATTCTGGTTTTGTTTCAAGTACTTGCTTTATAGCCTGCTAGATAGACTCCATTATTCTATGAGCCAAACGTCGAAAATCAAACACACGCATGTGGATCTGCTGTTCTAAAGGCCTTTTGACATAATTTACCCTTTCAATTTGTATTTGTGAATACAAAAAAAGGGGGGGAATAAAGCCGGTGTCAACGGAATCACTGATCTTTGCAGTGAACATAATATAGTTCATAACAGAAAACAACTTCACAAGTAAAAAACCTATTTTACCAGAACTAGAAACAGTGATGCTTAAAAAGTTAGTCACAGAATACCAGTTCTTACATAAATGGGGGGAAGAAAATCTGAAAGAATCTGCATGTATGATAAGGAGGAAAATAGTAAGAGCACTGACAAATGTGCATTTTTAAAGGTTCAAAGCATCATCATAGATAGAATGTAGTTCTAAACATTTTATGCATAAAACCATGTATTCTAATTAATTTAACTATAAAATGCCAAGTAAAAGACAGCAGCTTTATTATACAGAACAAGCACCATCTGCACCACCTTAAATCACTGCTACAAATCTATTTCAAGGAAAAAAATATACCTGAAAAATTCCCAAGATTACATTCCGAGATGCTAAAGTATTAGCTAAATAGAATTTCAAACAGATCCAGAGAACATGACGGGTAATTATTTAAATATTAACATGTAGAGAGCTCAGAAAAATATATATAATAACACATAAACATGGCCTACAAAATTCATGTCACCATGGCCCAGGGAACCATGATTTCTTCAATTTGGCAACATACATTGGGCCCCAGGTTTTGCCCTTATCAGGAATCACCAAGAGCCCGCAATCCTGGCCAGTGGGAGCAAATGTGAAGTCTTGGGAGCAAGTCCTTGCTATTGCCTTAATGTCCACAGGTACGATGTTACTGTGGGAGTTTAAAATTTCGCTGACCACGTCTTGGTTTTCAGCCTTGGAAAGTGTGCATGTAGAATACACAAGAAGCCCTCCAGGACGTAAAGCCTTAATTGCAGACCTGCGTGTAATCAGAAAAATGTAGATTAGTTAAGTACATTAAAAGGAAACCAGGGGGTCTCAGGGCAAAGACTTGAAACTAACCTTACTCTGACTTAGATTGCAATAACTTTGGGTGTTTTCTAACTTTTCCACCTGTTTTTTTCTAACTTATTCTTGGATGTCTGGGAAAACAAAAATCAGAACAATCAACATGGAAAAGTCAGAGCGAGTGTATTTGACTAGTTGGTTGCTTTGTTCTTTTAAAAGCAGGAAGATGGAGATAAAACATGGAATAATGGGTTGGTCCTTGAATCAATGAGAATAAAAGTAAAAACAAAGGTATTAATGAAAGTGTACAAAACATCGATTCCAGACTTCAATATATTACAAGTTGGGCAACCAGGGAAAAAGTTGGAAGGTTTTTATCTAAGAAAATTGAATAAACTATTTGAGGAGACCTAAGGCAGCCACTGTGGGTGTTGGACTCCAAATCAAAGACCTCTGCATTCCACCTTGAAGAGACCCTTGAAAGTAAAAGCCAGCTACAAAGTAGTATCACCAGGCAAAAGTTCTCACCCCTAAAATAAATCTTGAGCGCTTTTATTATCTCATTTTTAAGTAAAAATGCATAACTGAGGATGACCAGGTAAGTAAGGATGAGAAATACCTAAGTAATATGTAAGAGAAATGACAAAATAAATAACAACAAATAAATTATCTAGGAAGAAACAGAAAATTCAGGAAACAAAAGAGAGATAAGACCTAATAAACAAAGAAAGATCAGCAAAGATATAGCACCCATAAAACAGTAATGGAATGCTATGAAAAAGGACCAAGAAAATCGCTTTTAGAAATTAAACAGGAGGCTCGCGGGGTGCCCGACCCTGACGTCCGGAGGAGGTTGCGCCGGGACGCGAGCCCAGGATGGGCAGCCTTCGAGCTTTACCCACTGGCTTTGGGAAGGAGTGGAGAACGGGACAGGTGGGGAGGCTGCCAGGACACCAGGGAGGCCTGGCCACGGCCCAACGGCTGGCTTCGTGTTTACGTTTCCTGAACTTGCTCCTCACCTCCCGCCCCCATCGCTCCCAAGCGCGCGCCTCTCGTTCTGTGCGCTTGAGCCGCTTCTGATCCTGGATGACTGCATGCTGTCCTGTCTGGGGGCTCTACTTCCACCATGCCCGACAGTCTGGTTCTCCACAGCACCACAGCACAGCCCAAGGCGTGCTTTAAGAATTGTGAATCGCTGGCCTCAGTGGCTCAGCCTGTAATCCCACACCTTTGGGAGGCTGAGCCCCCTGCCCACCGCCAGCCGCACTGGTATGAGGCCCAGGGACCTTCAGTCCCACGCAGGGCCTGATAGTGCAGCCCCCGGCAGCGGCGGCTCCACTATATGTGACTCCCACCTGCTAGGAGTCCCGGGTCTCAGCTCCCTCCCTGGCTACATCGTCTCGCCCAGCACCCAGCACCAAACTGTCGGTCACCCAGGGAGGCTCTGGGCGCCTGCCCCTCAGGGATACCGGTCCCATTTCTGGCTGAAGTGCCCTGTGAGGGACCCAGGGCCACCACCTGCCCTTTGGAGCTTTGGAGCTCTGGAGCCGCGGGTCCACCCTGGCTGAGGCACTCAGCGTGCGACCTCAAGCTTGTGTAAGGGAGCAGAACTCCAAGCTTCTGTAAGGTGCTGATCCGAGGCTTCCAGCTCCAGAGGAGGGAACACCTGACCCTCTCCTCCACCCCAGCCTGCTGGTGACACCCCAGATCCAGCGCCCAGCTGATCCCGCCCAGAGTCCCAGACTAGCATCCCTAAAAGTGAAAGTGCAGCTACCACCTCGCCATTCTCCAGGTAGATTTGCATTGCCCTGCCCACCTATCAGAGGCTTCACCTCAGTTCCCACGGTGACGTCATTAAACAGGAAACAAAGCCCCTCCCCTATGCTGAACAGACTGAGACAACTAAGAGTCACATACCTCCCAGGCAGCAGGCTAGCTGCCTGCAACAAAAAAAAAGGGGAGAGGCTGGAGATCAGAGCTCAAGTGACTTTAGCCACTAAGGAAAGATAACAGAACTAGTCTGATCTCTAATTTTGACCATTGGTTTTACCATTCTGACTGTATGTTTTGTTCACTATTGTTTGCTTTCTAACTTACACTATCTGTTTCATGATCTTAGTGGTCTGTCTCTGTGTAGCTATCAGTATTCTTTAGGGAATTTTCCTTCTGTGTTTGTTTTTCACTTCTCTCTGGCCTTGTGTCTCTTTTTCACCCGTTAGTTGGTATATATGTCTGTTTTCCCTCTCATTCTTTTCCTCTTTTGTACCTCCTTTTGCTCCAGGGATGAGAGAAAAATCTACACAAATGAAGAAAAACCAAAAGAAGAATATGGGTCTCTCCCAGACCCCTGGGAGGGGAGACACTGAGAAAACAGACTTCGGAATGCAAACAATGAAGAGCCCCCG
>NW_007249861.1:186416-187990 GCF_000164805.1 Carlito syrichta
AATTAAATAGCAAACTGATAAGCATGGAAAGCAGAATTACCCCAAGCTGAAGAAAGAATCTCAGAGCTTGAGGACCAAAATATAGAACTAACCCAAACTCTCAAAAACACAGAAAACAAGCTCAAAAAGACAGAAAAAAACCTTCAAGAGATGACCGACTACTTCAAGAGACCAAACCTAAGAGTAATTGACCTTCCTGAGGCAGAAAGAGAGACAGAGACCACACTGTAACAAACCTTCCATGAGATCATTCAAGAAAACTTTCCTTATCTAACCAATGATGCAAAAACTCAAACACAAGAGATTCAGAGAACCCCTGCAAGACAACAAATGAGAAGACCAACTCCTAGACACATAATAATTCACCTAAACAAAGTAGGCATAAAAGAAAAAATCCTAAAGGCAGCAAGAGAAAAAGGCCAGATCACCTACCATGGAAAACCAATTAGAAGAGCAGCAGATTTATCTACAGAAACCCTGCAGGCTAGGAGAGCCCGGAACCCTATCTTCAAAGTCCTAAAAGATAAACAATTTCAACCAAGCCAGATTAAGCTTCATCAGCGAGGGAAAATTAAAATCTTTCCCAGATATCCAATCCCTAAGAACTTACACTGCCACCAAACCACCTCTACATGAAACACTTAAGAAAGTACTAAACACAGAAGAAAAGGGGAAGAAAAGAACAACGTTTTTCACAAGAGTACAGGAAAAAGAATAAAATATACATGAACCAACCCCAAAACCAAAAGAAAGACAATAAACCAAGTGGAAAAACAACTCTTAAAGAACTCTATGATAGGCACGAACTCTCACATTTCAATAATTAGCCTGAACACGAATGAACTAAAAGCACTACTGAAAAGACATAGAATGGCAAAATGGATAAAATATCACCAGGCAACAATATACTACCTTCAAGAGACCAATCTCACTAGAAAGGACATGCACAGACTCAAAGTAAGAGGATGGGAAACAAATTTTCAGGCGAATGGAACACAAAAGAAAGGAGGAATCACGATCCTAATTTCAGACAAAATACCATTTAAGCTATCAAAAATTTAAAAAGATACAGAGGGCCACTACATAATGATAAAAGGTTCACTCCATCAACAAGAAATATCTATCCTAAACATATATGCACCTAACATAGGTGCACCAACTTTTATAAGGCAACTCCTAGGAAAACTAAAGAAAGATACTGACTCTAACACCATCATAACTGGGGACTTTAATACCCCACTCTTAAGCCTAGACAGATCTCAGGACAAAAAATCAGCAATGAGATCTGGAACCTCAATGTGACTCTTGCCCAAATGGACTTAACTGATACCTACAGAACACTCCATCCAAAGACCACAGAATACACATTCTACTTATCACCGCATGGAATGTATTCTAAGATTGACCACATAATTAGCCATAAATCAAGCATAAGCAAATTTAAAAGGACTGAAATTTTACCATGCACCTTCTTGGACCACAGTGGAATAAAAATAAACATTAATACCACCAAGCTTCCCCCAAAACCCACAAAGACATGGACACTAAACAGTATGATGCTAAACAACTCCTGG
>NW_007249861.1:189206-190021 GCF_000164805.1 Carlito syrichta
TTCAACAGTACATCTCAAAAATCATCCATCATGACCAAGTAGGCTTCATTCCTGGGATGCAAGGCTGGTTCAACATTGGTAAAACCATAAATGTAATTAAATACATCAAGAGATGTCAAAACAAAAACTACATGATTATATCATTAGATGCAGAAAAAGCTTTTGATAAAATCCAGCACCTCTTCTTGATAAAAACCCTCAAACATCTAGGCATACGGGGAACATACCTCAAAGTAGTAAAAACCATCTACGAGAAACCCACAGCCAGCATACTCCAAAATGAACAAAAGTTGGAACCATTTCCCCTGAAAACTGGAACAAGACAAGGATGCCTACTCTCACCCCTCCTGTTTAATATAGTATTGGAAGTCCTGGCTAGAGCAATCACAGAAGAGAAGGCAACCAGTGGTATTCAAATAGGAAAAGAGGAAGTCAAGCTATCTCTCTTTGTAGATGACTTGATCGTGTACCTCGAAAACCCAAGAATCTGTCAAAAACCTCCTTACACTGATAAAGGCCTTCGGCAAAGTCTCAGGATATAAAATAAATGTGCAAAAGAAAATCGCATTTCTTTACACCAATAATAAACGAACAGAAACCCAAATAAAAAGCACAATTCCATTCACAATAGCCACAAAAAAAAAGAAATACCTTGGTATCTTCCTAACCAGAGATGTGAAAGGCCTTTACAATGAAAACTACAAAACACTGCTCAAAGAAATCAAAGATGACACAAACAAGTGGAAAATATCCCATGCTCATGGATTGAAGAATCACATTGTGAGATGTCCATCTTACCTAAGCATCTACAGATT
>NW_007249862.1:0-7180 GCF_000164805.1 Carlito syrichta
AGACATGTCCAGGCCCCATCCCCATCGAAGTACAGGCAGGCGATACATGAATAATGCCATCAGTCTGAGTTGGATGCAGATGATGAAGAGAAGGTGTTGGTGCCAAAGCTGAAACGTGTCACCATTCAACAATCACTTCCACATTCACCAACTAGACCGAAGACAACTCATCATTTGTCCTCTCCCACTTCTCAACCCAGACATTATCGTTGAGCTGTTTCTACTAGACAGTTCAGACCACCCACATGGGGGCAAATAAAGGCACTCACTCACAATGCTGAGAATCTAGTTTGCTGTCAAAACACATTTATCTCACTCCCTGTACTGTTTTTGTTGATATGCTGGCAATTATAGCATTCCATGAGGGTTGTATTTGCTCGGAAATATCTTACTGCTTGTATCACAAACCCAGGGAAAGGTCTGCATGGACAAGGGACGATGGAGTGATCAGGAGAGGATGGGGCCCAGCCCCCGCCCAAAGGTGGCATACAGGGTGTCTGGAACCTGGACTGGCAGTGACATTGCTGGACTACCTTGATCATTCTTTGACTGATGGCCACTCTAGCTCAGGGCCGTCTCTTCCATGACCTTGGCTAGTCTCAAACCCAGGTACTCAGGCAACCCTCTAATGTCGCCCTCTCAGAGCACTGGGATGACAGGCATGTGCCCCCATGCTGGGCCTCCACGCTCCTCTTGGGGCCCCACCACGAGGCCCACTCCCTTTTGACAACCTGGGACCACTGAGAGGGTGGCCAGACTCTCCCACTGAGCCCTCCCCAGAGGTAGTGTCTGTCACAGGGGCGTGTCTCCACAGGGGTGTGTATGGATTTGGGATCATTGTGAACAGACAGAGATCATTCGAGAAGGAAGCCTCAGCCTGCATGTAGAGTTCCTGAAATATGGTGGAAGGGCAGACAATTGAGCTGTGGCTTTGGCAGGCTCAGGTGGGAGAACTCTGGATCGCAGGAGCTCAAGACCACCCTGGGCCACATAACGAGACCTCATCATTCCCTAGAATGCAAAAGCTCGAGTTGCGTGTGGTGGCGCCTGCAATCCTGGCTACATGGAATGCGGTGGCCTCTATTGTGGGGCGTGCCTTTTTTTCACCCCTGTTGACAGCACTTGCGATTCCAGGCCAGTCACTGTGGCTCACACCCATTAGTTCCAGGTTCTGGGAGGTCACAGCGGGAGGCTGCCTGTGACCTGAGGTCAAAGAACAGCTCAGGTGACGTGGTCTGACCTCATCTTGGTGAGAGGTTTCCAAAATCGAGTCATGAGTGGTGGCTCCTGGAGTCAAGGCTGCTTGGGAGCCAAGGCAAGAGGACTGACTGATCCCCACAGGTCGAGGCCCAGGAAGCAACGATCATGCCACTGCACCCCAGCATGTCAGACAGACACTGCATCGACAAAAAAGACACCTCCATCATGCATCATGATGGACGTCCACAGCTCCCCAGGGAAAGGCCCGCATGGACATGGGATGAAGGAGTGATTGGGAGAGAAAGGGGCCTTCCCACTGCCCGAAGGAGGCACACCTGGTGACCAGAACCTGGGCTGGTCATGGCATTGTCAGACCTCCTTGATAACTCCATGCCCAACAGCTGCCCTAACTTGGGGCATTCTGTTCCATGAGCTCACATGTGTCTTTGCTGTGGGGCACGAGTGCAGAGGGAGGAAGCAGACCTCCTGGGAGGCATGGCCAAAGGCATGGGATGGACGTGCCTGGTGGGCAACTTGAAACCTCCAGTGAATGACAGGACAGAAAGTGCCTTTTCCTCTCCCATTCCTGAGGGTGACTCCTCGATCTGGGTGGCAGGAGTAGTGGTGGTGGCGGTTGTGGTGGTTATTTTTATTTGGAGTCAAAATCCTGCTCTGTCACCCAACCTGAGTGCAGGGACACACACGGCCACCACAGACTCCACCTCCTGGGCTCAGGCGATCTCCCACCTCAGTCCCCCAAGTGGCTATAACCACAGGCCTGTGCCACCACGCCTGGCTAATCTTTGGATTTATTGTTGATGATCAATACAAGATCTTGCACAGTGTCCCTGGCAAGTCTCGAACCCACAGGCTCAGGCCATCCACTTGCCTTGTACTCTGAAGGGCTGGAATGACAGTCTCAGCACCTGAGCCCACAGTGTGGTTTTGGTGGTGGTGGGTGTTATTATTATTCTGAGTCAGAGTCCAGCTCTGTCGCCTAGGTCAAAACACAGGGCCCTACTCTCGTCCATTGTGGACTTGACCAGTTGGGCTCCAGCGATCCTCTCACTGTGGCTTCACGAGTGACCAGAACGTCAGGCATGCACCACCACACTCAGCTCATTTTGCTGGTTACTTGTATTGATGAGGTCTTACCAAGGTGCCTGGGTTGGGCTTGTTCCCGGGGGCTCAGGCCATCCTCTCTCCTTGGCCTCCCAAAGCATCAGGATGTCAGGCATGAGCCACTGTGCCCAGCCTCCACACAACTCTTGGGGCCCCACCATGAGGTCCACTCCCGTTCGGCAATCCGGGACCATGGAGAGGGCGACCGGAGTCTCCCACCAAGCCCTCCCTGGGGAGTGCCTGTCACTAGGGCCTGTTTCCACCTGGGCGTCCACCCCTCTGCCCTATTCATTCTATAGAGCCTGCATGGTACTCCCAGGGACTGCCTCAGGGAAACTGAGGACTTGACTCTGAAAACTTCGATTAGGCAGGAACGGCCGGGTGATTCACACATGTCTCCTCAGCTCTCGGGGAGGCCAAAAGGGGAAGATGGCTGGAGCCCGGGAGCTGGAGACCAGGTTGGACTTCATAGCAAGCCCCCACCTAGACCCCAAGCAATACCAGTAAATCATGGGTGAGGGCAGGCCTCAGTGGGAGGAGCACCTCCAGCCCAGAGTTCAAGACCAGGCAGGAAGTCCAGGATGTCGACCAAATGAAAACATTGATCGCAGCAGTTTTGGAGGTCCAGGCCGAAAGGCTGGTCAGAATTGGGCTGTTTGAGAGCAGCATGGACAGCCTAGTGAGGAAAGAAAATAAAGAAAAAGGAAAGAAAGAAAGAAAGAAAGAAAGAAAGAAAGAAAGAAAGAAAGAAAGAGATCCATTCTCCTGCAAACCTCTGCACTCAGTGCTTTCCTCTCCACATGTGAGATGCCTCTCAGACCCAAACCCCACCCCAATGGCTGCCCCTGCTTTGGTGTGTGAGTTCTCAAGGCTCCCTTTCCAGGTTCCTGCCAACTCTCCTCTCTGAAGTGAGAAATGTGCCCCAGGCAGGCCAACTCTCCGTATCGGCAAAGAGGACCTTCGGTGAAAGAAGGCCAGTGACACTTCCCTCACACAGGGACATTTTTTCCCCCAAACCCGTTTTTCCTGGCTCAAAAGCTAGTCACCTTTTGAACACACCATGTGCAGTTGAGAATATATGTACTATTTTGATGTTTTTGGAGCAAAAGTCTGGTTCTGTGGCCCAGGCTGGGTCCTGGGGACATGACTGCTGTTCACTGCCAGCCTCGAAATCGTGAGCTCTGGTGATCCTCCAGTTTCATCCTCTGGAGTGGCCAGGAAGATGGGCACCATGACCCTAGAGTCCCTGTTTGGATGGGTGCAGAGACGAGATCTCCCTACATGGTCCAGGCTAACCTTGAGCTCCTGGGCTCCAGCCATCCTCCAGCCTTGGTCTCACAGTGCGCTAGGATTCCAGCTGTGGGCCACCGTACCCAAACTTCTGGTTCATATTTGACAAAGATTTGAGACCGAACACTGGGTCTCTGCTTCATTATCTCAGCATATGGCCTGTGGCTGAGACTTGCCCAGGCCACCTAGCGTGACCTCATCTCTACCCACCATCCCAAAAGGAACCAGGCGTGGGTGGTGTGCACCTGTCGTTCCATCCCCTCGGAAGGACGGGGGTGATGGCTCACCAGAGCTTGGTGGGCCGAGGCTGAGTGGCCGGAAGTGAGCCACTGCCCTCCAGTCTGAACAACAGAGAGAGACTCCGAGTCAAAAAAAGAAAGAAAAGCAAAGCATCCATTTATGTATGGAGTTGGGATCATCGTGAACAGACAGAGATCTTTGGGGAAGGAGACTTCAGCCTTGGGCATAGAGTTCCCAAAAGAGAGTGGATCAGCAGACATCGGGTTGTTGCTTTGGGAACCTAGACAGGGAAACGCTGGACCCAGGGAATTTGAGACCAGCATGGGAGACCTCGTTGCTGCCTAGAATGCTAACTCTTGAGTCACGCTTGGTGGCGCCCGTGTTCCCAGCTACACGGAATGTGATGGCCTCCATTCTGGGGCATGCCTTTGCGTCTCCCTCACTGACTGAATGTGTGAGTCCATGCCATGCACCATGGCTCACGGATGTCAGCCCTGGGGCCAGGGAGGCTGAGGCGGGAGGCTGCCTGAGCTCAAGGGTCGGAGATTAGCCCAGGTGATGTGGCCAAACCTCGTCTCCGCTAGAGGACCCCAAAATCGAGTCAGGAATGGGGCCCCCAGAGTCCAGGCTGCTCAGGGGCTGAGGTGAGAGGTCCCTGAGCCCACCGGTTGAGGCCCTGGAAGCCATGATGAGGTCACTGTCCCTCAGGCTGGCCGACGGAGACTCTGGTGACAAAAATGATGCCTCCAATGTGCATCAAGATGGGTGTCCACAGCTACCCAGGGAAAGGTCCACTTGGTCAGGGGATGATGGAGTTATCGAGAAAGGAATGGGCCCTCCCTCCACCTGAAGTTGGCAGATAGGGCAACCAGAACATGGGCTGACCATGGTGTTGCTGGACCGCCTTGATCGCTCTGTGCCCCACCACCGCTCTACATCTGGTCAGTCTCTTCCACGACCTCACAGGCATCTTTGCTGTGGGTCACGAGTGTGGAGGGTGTAGGCAGGCCTTCTAGGCCATGAGAACGAAGGCACAGAATGGACAACCTGGTGGCCACCTTTGACAGCTCCTGTGAATGACAGGTCAGAACGTGGCTTTTCCTCCCCCATCCCTGAGGGTGAATCTCATGCTGGATGGCAGGGGTGGTGGTGGTGGTGATGGTGATTATTATTATTTGTTGTCAGAATCCTGCTCTGTCACCTAGCCTAGAGAACAGGGGCATGCACACTGCCACCACAGATTCCACCTGCCTGGCTCAGATGATGCTCCCACATTGGTCCCCGAGTGGCTGGAACAACAAGCGTGCGCCACTACACTCGGCTTATTTTTTGGCTTCTTTTAGAGGTGAGGTCAGGCCAAGGTTCCCGAGCTTGGCACAAACCTGGGGACTCAGGCCATACTCTCACCTTGGCCTCAGAGAGCCCATGATTACAGGCGTGAGCGCTCATGATCAGCCTCCACACCCCTCTTGGGGTCCCACGGTGAGGCCCATTCCATCCAATGACCTGAGACCCTGGAGATGTTGACCAGAGTTGCCTGCCTAGTCCTGCCCAAGCTTAGCACCTGACAAAGGGGCATATTTACCTGGGACACCCACCCCTCTGCCTGCCTCGTTCCCCATGGTGGACCTGCTGGCTCCTCCCAGGGGACACCTCGAAAGGGAGGAGGTCACTCTCAAACCTTTGTGTGTGTGGTGACAGCCAGGTAACTCATGCCTGACTCCTCGGCAATCAGGGTAGCTGAGATGGGAAGATGGTCAGAAGTTGGGAGCTCCAGACCAGGATGCACACCATAGCAAGCCCCCACCTTGACACCAAGAAAAACCCATAAAACCTTGGGTAAGGGCAGGCCTTGGTGGGAACATCACGCCGGACCAGATTGAAGACCAGGCTGGAAGACCAGGATGTCGACCAAATGTCAAATCTGTGATCCCAGCAGTTTGGGAATCCCAGACCGAGAGGCTGGTCCGAGTTGGGCTGTTTGAGAGCAGCATGGGAAACCTCGTGAGGAAAGGAAACAAATAAAGGAAAAAAAGAAAGGAAGGAAGGAAGGAAGGAAAGAAGGAAGAAAGAAAGGCAAGAAAGAAATCCATTCTCCTGCAAACATTCTGCACTCAATTTTTCCCACCCCCCCCACATGTGAGGGTCAAACAAGCTTGCACTTTCCAGTCCAAACTCCCCCAAGGACTGCCACCACTTTAGTGCAAGAGTTAACTATGCTCCCTGGCCGGGTTCCTGCTGGCTCTCCTCTCTGAGGTGAGAAATGTGCCCCAGGCAGGCCCGCCCTCCAACTCGGCCAAAAGGACCTTCTTCCAAGAAAGATCCAGGACACATTACTAACCTGGGGACATTTCTTCCCCACCAGTTCAATTTTTCCTGGATCTAAAGCCAGTCATCCTGTGAACACATCACACGCAGTTGAAAATCTGTGCATGATTCTGATGTTATTGGAGACAGGGTCTAGGTCTCTGGCCCAGGCTTGGGCCCAGGGACACAACCATCATTGACTACCAGCCTCAAAATTGTAGGCTCTGGCAATCCTCCCATGTCTGCCTCCAGAGTGGCTCATATAACAGACACCTCTAACCACGCCCCCTTTTTGGATGGGTGAAGATATGGGGTCTTCTGTGTGGTCCAAGTTCCCCATCAGCTCCTGGCTACACCATCCTCCCGCCTTGGCCTCCCAGAGCACTGGGATTCCAGGCGTGAGATGCCGTGCCAGGCCTTATGGTTCGTTTTCGATGAAGGATCGAGTTCAGGCTCGGCAGCTTAGCCTCGTCATTCCAGTGCTTTTAGAGACTGATGTTAGCGGCCAACCCAAGCCCAAGGGCTGAGACACACCTGGGCACTTTGGTGAAAACTCGTCTCTACCCTCCATCCCAGGCGTGGTGGCACACCCCTGTCATTCTGGCTCTTCAGAAGGCCAGGAAAAGGTTTGCCAGAGCAAGGCAGGCCAAGACTGCGGAGACTGGGAACGAACCACCACACTCCACCTGGGTGATGGAGTGAGACTCTGGCTCAAAGAAAAAAAAAGGAAAAAAAGGGGAAAAAAGGTGCATCCATTTGTGTATGGAGTTGGGATCATCGTGAAAGACAGATCATTTGAGAAGGAGGCCCAGCCTTGGGACTAGTGTTCCTGAAAGACCATCAATGGGCATAAAATAGTGCTGTGGCTTTGAAAAGCCGAGGTGGTGGACAGCTGGAGCCCGGGAGTTTGAGACCTGAGTGGGTTACGTAGTGAGAACTCATCACTCCCTGAAACATGAACACTGGAGTCGTATGTGGTGATGCCCCAGTTAACGACTACAAGGGATGTGGTGGCCTCTGT
>NW_007249862.1:7200-7998 GCF_000164805.1 Carlito syrichta
ATCATTTGAGAAGGAGGCCCAGCCTTGGGACTAGTGTTCCTGAAAGACCATCAATGGGCATAAAATAGTGCTGTGGCTTTGAAAAGCCGAGGTGGTGGACAGCTGGAGCCCAGGAGTTTGAGACCTGAGTGGGTTACGTAGTGAGAACTCATCACTCCCTGAAACATGAACACTGGAGTTGTATGTGGAGATGCCCCAGTTAACGATTACAAGGGATGTGGTGGCCTCTGTCCCAGGGCATTCCTTTGCATCGCCCACACCAACAAACATACAAGTCCAGATCAGGCACTGTAGCTCAAGGTGATCAGCCCTGCACACTGGGAGGTGCAGGTGGGAACCTGTCTGAGTCCAGAGGTCAGATAGCAGCCTGGGTGACGTGGCCAGACCTCATCTTGGCGAGAGGTCCCCAATATCAGGTCAGGAGTGATGGCCCACAGAGTCCCAGCTGCTCAGGGCCAAGGCATTAGAATCACCTGAGTCTTGCAGGTCAAGTCCCTGAGAGCCACGATCATGCGACCATGCCTGAGCCCGGCAGACAGTGACTTCAGCACACAAAAGATGCCTCACACATGTGTCAAGACGGGCTTCCATGGCTCCCCAGGGAAAGGTCTGCGTGGAAAGGGATGATGGTGTGATCAGGAGAGGAAGGACTCCTCCCTACACCCAACGGTGGAAAACAGGGCAAACAGAACCTGGGCTGGCCATGACGTTGCCAGACCTCCTTGACTGCTCTGTGCCTGATGGCCCCACACTTCGGGGCCATCCATTCTGTTAGCTCACACAAGTCTTTCCTGTGGG
>NW_007249863.1:0-1465 GCF_000164805.1 Carlito syrichta
CTTCTTTAGGTGGCTTGTTAGGTTGTCAATTTCTGTTCCTTCCATTTTCCTCATGTGTGTTTGTAGGGATATAAATTCCCCTCTTATTACAGCTTTTAAGGCATCCCAGAGATTTTGGTAAGATGTTTCTTTATTTTCATTTGTTTCCAGGTATCTTTTGATCTCCATTTTGATGTCATCATTGACCCAGGAGTTATTTAGCATCATGCTGTTTAGTGTCCATGTCTTTGTGGGTTTTGGGGGGACTTTGTTGGTGTCAATGTTTATTTTTATTCCACTGTGGTCCGAGAAGGTGCATGGTAGAATTTCAGTCCTTTTAAATTTGCTTATACTTGATTTGTGTCCAATTATGTGGTCGATCTTAGAATATGTTCCATGTGGTGATGAGTAGAATGTGTATTCTGTGGTCTTTGGATGGAGTGTTCTATAGGTATCAATTAAGTCCATTTGGTCCAGAGTCTCATTGAGGTTCCGGATCTCCTTGCTGATTTTTTGTCCTGATGATCTGTCTAAGGTTGTGAGTGGTGTATTAAGGTCCCCAGTTATTATGGTGTTAGAGTCAATATCTTTCTTTAGTTTTCCTAGAAGTTGCTTTATGAATGTTGGCATACCTATGTTGGGTGCATATATGTTTAGGATAGATATTTCTTGTTGATGAAGTGAACCTTTTATCATTATGTAGTGGCCCTCTGTATCTTTTTTAATTTTTGATAGCTTAAATGGTATTTTGTCTGAAATTAGGATCGCGACTTCTCCTTTCTTTTGTGTTCCCTTCGCCTAAAAATTTGTTTCCCATCCTCTTACTTTGAGTGTGTGTATGTCCTTTCTAGTGAGATGGGTCTCTTGAAGGCAGTATATTGTTGCCTGGTGATATTTTATCCACTTTGTCATTCTATGTCTTTTCAGTGTTGCGTTTAGTCCATTCACATTCAGACTAATTATTGAAATGTGAGAGTTCGTCCCTATCATGGAGTTCTTATTGAGTTGTTGTTCTTCCACTTGGTTTTTTCTTTTTTTTTTTTTTTCTTTCTTTTGGTTTTGGGGTTGGTTCGTGTATATTTTATTCTTTTCCCTGTTCTCTTGTGAAGAACGTTATTCTTTTTTCCTTTTCTTCTGTGTTTAGTACTTTCTTAAGTGTTTCATGTAGAGATGGTTTTGTGGCTGCATAAGTTCTTAGGGATTGGATATCTGGGAAAGATTTTAATTCTCCCTCACTGATGAAGCTTAGCTTGGCCGGGTAGGTTATTCTTGGTTGAAATTGTTTATCTTTTAGGACTTTGAAGATAGGGCTCCAAGCTCTCCTAGCCTGCAGGGTTTCCGCAGATAAATCTGCTGCTATTCTGATTGGTCTTCCATGGTGGGTGATCTGGCCTTTTTCTCTTGCTGCCTATAGGATTTTTTCTTTTGTGCCTACTTTATTTAGGTGAATTATTATGTGTGTAGGAGTTGGTCATCTCATTTGTTG
>NW_007249863.1:1807-66460 GCF_000164805.1 Carlito syrichta
TCAGATATCAGCTCCTTCCTAGTTTCTTCTTGTGTCTCCTCAATTCTTTTTAGTCTCTCCATTATTGTTTTGATATCTGCATTTGCATTTGAGACCCTTCATTCTGGGGACTTTTCATTGTTTGTATTCCAAAGTCAATTTTCTCAGTGTCTGCTCTCCCAGGCGTCTGGGAGAGACCCATACTCTTCTTTTGGTTTTTCTTCATTTCTGTAGATTTTCTCCCTCTCCCCCTTTCCCTCCCCCTCTTCAATTCTGTTTTTGAGGGAAGGTGGGGTTGCTTTTTTTTCTCTTCTGCAATGACCTGTTCTTCCTTATGAGGGTCTTCTGGCTTTGTTCACTTTTCCCTCGCTTTACAGTCTGTCTATTCAGCAGTTTGCAGTCTTGGTCCCTAGATTTAAAAAGGGGGCATATAGAAGAGGAAAATAATGGAGGAAGGGGGGGGTCAATAGGGAGTTAGAAAGAGAGAAGCGTGAGAGGGAAAACAGATATACATACCAACTGTCAGGTGAGAACGAGACACAGGGCTGGGAAGAGGTGAAGAAAGACACGTAAGAAAGAGTACTGATAGCTACACAGTACTAAAGAGTACTGATAGCAACACAGAGACAGGGCAATAAAATCGAGAAACAGTGTAAGTCAGAAGGTAAACAACAAACGTGATCTAAACCAACAGTTACAATGATAAAATCATAAGTCAAAATGAGCGAAAGAGAGAAGTGCGAGAGGGATAACAGATATACATACCAGCTATCAGGTGAAAAACAGTCACCGGATCGGGAAGAAGTGAAGAAAGACACGTAAGAAATATTCCCTAAGGAGTACTGATAGCTACACAGACACAGGTCAATAAAATCGAGAAACAGTGTAGGTCAGAAGGTAAACGACAGACGTGATCTAAACTAACAGTTACAATGATAAAATCATAAGTCAAAATAAGCGAAAGAGAGAAGTGCAAGAGGGAAAACAGATATACATACCAACTATCAGGTGAGAGAGAGACACAGGGCTGGGAAGAAGTGAAAAAAGACAGGTAAGAGAGATTCCCTAAAGAATACTGATAGCTAAACAGAGACAGGCCAAAAAAATCAAGAAACAGTATAAGTCAGAAGGTAAACACCAAACGTAATCTAGACCAACAGTTTCAATGATAAAATCATAAGTCAAAATAAGCAATCAGACTAGTCACTTCTGTGATTTCCGATTCCAGCCTCTCCCTTTTGTTTTTCGTTGCAGCATAGGGGTGGGGCTTTGTCTCCTGTTTCATGCTGTTGCCTTAGGAACTGAGGTAAAGTTTGTTGATAGGTGGGCGGGGCAATGGAAGTCTCTGCCTGGAGAATAGCAAGGTAGTTTACCCAGATCTGTTTTTCTCCACAGATCTTGTCTGGGTTCCCTGGCTTGGGGTCTCGCTCTGAGTGCCTCAGCCTGGGTGGGCCCAGAGTTCCAGAGCTCCAAAGCTCCAAAGGGCAGGCAGTGGGTGGCAAGAGTGGCTCTGGGCCCCCCACAGGGTACTTCAGCCAAGAATGGGACCGGTGTCTCTGAGGGGTGGGTGCCCAGAGCCTCCCTGTGTGACTGGCGGTGCCGGGTGCTGGGCTGGAGACAATGCAGCTGGGGAGAGAGCCGGAGGGAGCAGGAACCCAAAGCTTCCTGGCGCTGCAATATCTGGCCTTAGGAAATGAGGTAAAGTTTGTTGCTAGGTGGGCGGGGCAATGGAAGTCTCTGCCTGGAGAATGGCAAGGCAGTTTAAGCAGATCTGTTTTTCTCCACTTGTCTGGGTCCTCTGGTTTGGGGTCTCACGCTGAGTGCTTCAGCCAGGGTGGACCCGGAGTTCCAGAGCTCCAAAGTTCCAAAGGGCAGGCTGTAAGCGGCGAGAGTGGCGCTGGGACCCTACAGAGTACTTCAGCCAGAAATGAAACCGGCGTCTCTGAGGGGCGGGCACCCAGAAACTCCCTGTGTGACCGGTGGCTTGGTGCCAGGTGCCCAGGCTGGAGACAATGCAGCCGGGGAGGGATCTGGAGGGGGCTGGGACCAGAGACTTCCACACACGAGTAGAACGGCAGCAGTGGGGGGGGGGCACAATATCTGGCCTTGCGTGGGACTGAAGTTCCCGGGCCTGACCCCAGCATGGTTGGTGGTGGGCTGGGGGAAGGGGGTAGCGAAGTAATAGCCTTTTTGGGAACTCACGTTCAGAGAATCTCACCAGTTCACCTATGCCGTCGCTATCTTGCCCCGTCTTTCGATTTTATGATTTTCAAAGGACACCAGTAAGTGAGTGAAAAGGCACTGAGGGAGGAAAAAAATTTTAATGTTTGAAGCAAATATATTCAACACAGGACTTATATCCTGAGCATAACAAGTCATTCATACCACATCAATACAAGATGTTAATAAGGGGGAAATAAAGATAAGGGAAGAGAGAGTATATGGGAGTTCTATGTACTTTTTGCTCATTTTCTAAAATTTTTATTTTACTATAGATATATGAGTACTAGTGAGACTTAACTACATAAGCAGGCTGCATGCAGGTGGAGATTGGGCTTCCAATTGGCTCTCACTCTGCCTAATAGTGGACCAGGTATCCTTTGTGTTGTCAGGTGTCCCCCACCCTCTTCCCTTCTTCTATCCTCTAGCTGTGCCTAGTGACTGCCAATTCTTCCCTTGTGCTCATGTGACTATTGTTCAGGGCCAGCTTATGAGCAAGAACATGCAGTGTTCAGTTCTTTGTTGCCGTGATAGAACATTTAGTATGATGGTCTCCAACTTCATCCAATTTGCTGTGAGTCCATGATTTTGTTCTTCATTATGGCTACGTAACACTTCATCATGCATATGTACCACATTTTCTTTATCTGGTCCACTTTTGATTGGCAGTAGGATTGGTTCCATGTTTTTACTATTGTGATTAGTGCAACAATAAACATACATGTACAGGTGTCTTTTTGTAGAATGAATTATGTTACTTCAGGTATATTCCCAGGAAAGGGAATACGGAGGGACAATTTTTAGTTCTCTTAAGAATTGCCACACTGCTTTACATAGAAGTTGAGCTAGCTTGCACTCCCACCAAGAGTGCAGAAGCATTTCCTTTTCACCACACCCATGCCAGCATATATTGGTTTTTGACTTGTTAATGATAACCATCCTTACTGGAGTCAGGTGGTGTCCCCTTGTAGTTTTGATTTGCATTTCTCTGGTGATTAGTGAGACTGAGCATTTTTTCATGTGTCTGCTGGCTGCTTGTATGTCTTCTCTTAGAAGTGTCTGTTCATGTTCTTTGCCCACTTGTTAATGTGAATCTTAAAAAAAAATTCACTCCATTTATGCTTCGTGTAGATCCTGGATTTTAGGCCTTTCTCAGATGAATCTTTTGCACATATTTTCTCCCATTCTGTGGGGTGTCTCTTTACTCTCTTGATGGTTTCTTTTGCTGTGCAAAAGCTTTTCCATTTGATGAGGTCCCTCTTGTGTATCTTAGCTTTTGTAGAATTCACTTTTGGGGATTGGTCAAGAATTTGTTGCCTGCTCCAATGTGCATAAGGGTGTTTTCTACGTTTTCATCCAGGATTCATATAGTTTGAGGTTTTACGTTTAAGTCTTTGATCTACTTTTGAGTTGATTTTTGTACACGGTGATAGGTAGGGATCCAGTTTCATTTTTCTACATATGGTCAGTTAGTTTTCCCAGGACCATTTGCTAAATATAGTCTCCTTTCCCTGGTGATTATTACCGGTGACTTTGTTAAAGATGAGTTCGTTAAGAGACTGTGTTTTTGCTTCTGGAATCTCTGTCCTCTTCCATTGGTATATGTGCCTACTCTTGTACACATATCAGGCCATCTTTATTACTATAAAGGTTTAAGTCTGGAAGTGATATACCTACCACTTTGTTCCTTTTGCTGAGGATTGTTTTGACTATCTGAGATTGTTTATGTTTTCATGTGTATTTCTGTATTGTCATTTCCAGGTCTGAAAAGAATGATGTTGGTAGTTTAATGGGTTTTACATTGAATATGTAGATTGCTTTAGGTAAGATAGACATCTTTAAAATATGGCTTATTCCAATCCATGAGCATGGAATATTTTTCCACTTGTTTGTGTCATCCTTGATTTCTTTGAGCAGTATTTTGTAATGGTCTTTCACTTCTCTGGTTAGGTGAGTGCCAAGGTATTTTATTTTGGGGGTGGCCACTGTGAATGGGATTGTGGAGTTTTTTTCTTTTCTTTTTTTTTTTCTTTTTGGTTTTCTGCTGCTTGTTACTGGTATATAAAATGCAACTCTTTTGCCATTAATTTTGTATCCTGAAAGTTTTTCAAAGTTATTTGTCAATGTAAGGAGGTTTTCAATGGACTTTCTTGCATTTTTAATGTATAGAATCATATCATCTGCAAAGAAGGTTAGGTTAACTTCCTTTTTTCCTATCTAGATACACCAGATTTCCTTCTCTTGCCTGATTACTCTTACTCTGGCTAGGAATTCCAGCACTATGTTGAACAGGAGGCATAAGATTGGGCACCCTTGTCTTGTTCCCGTTCTTAGGAGGTCTGCTTCCAATTTCTGCCCATTGATCAAAATGTAGGCTGTAGGTTTACCATAGATGCCTCTTGCTGTTTTGAAAAAAGTTTCTTTTATGCCTAGGTGATTAAGGGTTTTTATCAAAAAGAGATTCTGAATTTTTTCAAATGTTTTTCCTACATCTATCAGTGTGCTGAATTACATTTTTATTTGTTTATTTGTTTTGTTTGTTTGTTTTTTGAGTTGGAGTCTCATTCTTGTTGCCCAGGCTGGAGAGCAGTGGCATGCTCATGGCCACCACATCCTCGACCTACTGGGCTCAGGCGATCCTTCTGCCTCAGTCTTCCAAGTAGCTGGAACCACAGGCATGTGCTAGCATGCCCGGCTGATTTTTAATTTATTGTAGAGACAAGGTCTCACCAAGTTGCCCAGGCTGGTTTCAAATGCCTGGGCTCAGGCAATCCTCTTGCCTTAGCTTTCCAAAGGGCTGGAATTATAGGCTGAGCCACTGCACTTGGCCCTGAATTATGTTTATGGTCTTGCAAATGTTAAACCAGCACTACATCCCAGGAATGAAGCCCACTGGGTCATGGTGGATGATCGTTGTGATGTGTTGTTGGATCCGATTTGTTGGAATCTCGATGAGAATTTCTGCCTCTATGTTCATCAAAAATGTTGGTGTGTGTTGTTTTCTTTGTTGGGCTTTTGCCGTGCTTGAGTATCAGTATGATAGTAGCTTAATAAAATGATTTGGGAAGAATTCCATCATTCTCAACTGCCAGGAATGCTTTCAATAAGATTGTTATCAGGTCCTCTTTGTATGCTTTGTGGAATTCAGCTGGAAAGCCATTCGGTCTGGGGCTTTTGGGGGCAGGGGAGAGTTATTATAATTGAGTCAATTACCTTGATTCCTATTTGTCTGTTCAGAGTTTCAATTTCTTTCTATTTCAACATTTGGAAGTTTGTGTGATGTGAGAAAGACCTCCATTTCATTTAGGTTTTGAATTTTATTTGCATACAGGTATTCATAATAATCTCTGATAATCTTTACATTTCTTCAAGATCAGTTGTGACTTTGCCTTTTGTGCTTCTAATTGTGTTTACTTGGACTTTCTCTTTTTTAGTGAATCTGGCAAGATCTGTCAATCTTATTTAGCCCTTCAAGGAACCATCTTTTTGTCTTGTTAATTTCTTCTGTGATATTTTTGTCATCTATATCATGCAATTGTGATTTTCTCTTCATGAACTGGATTCTTCTGCTGAAGTTAGAATTTTGATGATCTTACCTTTCCAACTCCCTTAGGTGTGACATTAGGCTGTCTGCTTATAAGATTTCTGTTTTCTTGATGTGTGTGTGTGTGTGTAATGCTATTAATTTTTCTCTTAACAGTTCTCATGGCATCCGAGAGATCCTGATAAGATGTGTCCTTATTTTCGTTTGTAATCAGGAATCTTTTATTTCTGTCTTGATTTTTCATGGTGACCTAGAAGTCATTCAGCAGGATGTTGTTTAGTGTCTATATCTTTGTGTGTTTTCATGGAATATTGTTGGTAGCAATATTTGTTTTTATTCCACTGTGATCTGAGAAGACAACTTGTATTATTTCAATCTTTTGAAATTTATTCATCTTTGATGTATGTCAAAGAATGTGACCAATCTTGTAGTATATTCCATTTGCTGAGGATCATCCTGAGTAGAATGTATACTCTGTAGTTGCTGGATAAAGTGTACTACAGACGTCTATTGGGTTCATTTGTTTGAGCAACAAGTTGAGGTCCAGGATCTCCTTTATGATTTTTTGCCTCAATGATCTTTCTGAAACTGTGAGTGAGGTCACTAACTATGATTGTGTGAGAATCAATATTCTCTTTTAGTTTACTTAGTAGTTATTTCTGAAATCTGGTGCTCCTGTGTTGGGTGCATGTAAGTTTGGGATGGATATTTCTTGCTGGTAGATTGAGCTTATATCATTATGTAATTTTTGATGGCTTGAAAACTACTTTGTCTGATGTCAAAATAGCTACTACTGCCTTCTTTTGTTTTCCATTGGCCTGAAAGATCATTTTTGAGACCCCAATTTTGAGTCTGTGGGTGTCCTTTGCAGTGAGATGAGTTTCCTGGAGACAGCATATTGTTGGAACATGCTTTTTTATCCAGTTTGCCACTCTATGTCTCTTCATTGGCACATTTTGTCCATTCATGTACAAGTTGATTATTGAAATGTGGGAGTTTATCCCCATCATAGGACTCTTAGGGAATTGGTTTCTTTTTAACTTTTGTATATATCTATCTACCTATCTATCTATCTATCTATCTATCTATCTATCTATCTATCTATCTATCTATCTATGTGTTTCATTTTTGTGGGTGCTCTGTATGCTCTGTTAATTTTATTTGCCTGTACTTTGTGATGGGCATTGCTATTTGTGTGTGTGTGTGTGTGTGTGTGTGTGTGTGTGTGTGTGTGTGTTCAACACCTTTTTAAGTATGCCCTGAAGGGATGATCTAGAGGCAGCATATCCTCTTCAGAACTGGATGTCTGGGAAGGAGTTTTATTCTTTGGCACTGATGAAGCATGGCTTAGTGGGGTAGGTAATTCTTGGTTGGAGTTGCTTCTCTTTAAAAACATTAACAAATTGGACTCCATTCCCTTCTGACTTGTAGTGTTTCTGGCAGTTAAGTCTGGAGCAATTATGATAGGTCTTCCCCAGTAGTTAGTCAAACCTTTCTCTATTGCTGCCTTTAGTGTTTCTTTTGTTCTTTTTTTTTTTTTTTGAGTTGGAGTCTCACTCTGTCACCCAGACTGGAGTGTAGTGGCAACTCCTAGCCACGCAGCCTCGGCCTCCTGGGCCCCGGCGATCCTTCCACCTCAGCCTTCCAAGTAGCTGGAATTGCAGGCATGCTCTACCACGCCCGGCTGATTTTTTTGATTTATTGTAGAGATGAGGTCTTGCTGCCCAAGCTGGTCTCGAACCCACGCGCTCAGGCAATCCACTCACCTCAGCCTCCCAAAGGCGCGGGATTACAGGCTGAGCCACAGAGCCCAGCTGTGTTTCTTTTTTTCATGCTTACTTTGTGGTAGTGGATTGCTATGAGTCTAGGGAATGGTCTCCTCATGTGCTACCTTGTGGGTGTTCTTTGAATTCCTTGTACTTGAATGGTTACTTCTCTGGTGAGAAAGATGAAGTTTTCATGGATGACCTCATGTAATGTTTGTTCTATGTTGTTCTCCATTTCCCTATCTGCTTCAATTATACCAGTCAGGTGTAGATTTGGGATCTTGATGTAGTCCTACCAGTCTTGGAGGGCTTTTTCCTTCTTTGGGGGCTTTTTAAAAATATGTTTTTGAAATATTGGGCTACTTTTATATTTTGGTCTACAGGCTCTCCAATTATTTCCTCTGCTTTGTTGATTTGGCTTCCTATGCTTATTACTTTGCTATTAATTTTGAGAATAGAGTTGCTTTTTCCATTACTTCTGAATAGGTTTTTTTGAAAGTGACCAACTCCACTCTTACGTTTGGTAGTATTTATTTTATTGTTTTTCATTTCATGTTTCTCTTGACTTCTGTTCATTTTTTGCCATCAAATCTCTGACTTCTGTGGTTGTCATCTGGGGAAATCATTTCAGGGGTTTCTGTTCTTTGTGCTCTGATGGCTGTTTTTTCAGGTGCTGTCTCTTGAGGACTCTGATGGTTTCCTGTGTTTTTTCATTAAATTTTTTATCCTCATTTGTGTCAGGCATCTTTTTCTCTATAAATCTGTCACTCACTGAGAGAGGGAGAAGCATTCACTTCTGCTCCTTGCTCCACTCTGTGGCAGATTTCAGTTACTGTGGGTTTTCACTTCCATTGCTAAACTAGTCAGACCAGTTTTCAGTCCCTGCTGCATGTTACCAATGGCTTGTGCCCAGTTGTGAGTAGGTGAACTTACTTAAAGCATCTTAGAATTGTTCACCCCATTTCTTCACAGGGTGGGACTTCAGTCCATGTACTAGTCTGGTGCACCGAGGCAATGGGATGCATGGATTCCTGCATCTACTGTTTCTTTCTGGTCTTTGTGTGTTCAAAGAGACTTTTGCTGGATACAGGGTGTTTCACCCTTCCAAAAGTGTTTAAGTTACCTCTGGCAATTGATGACTGAGTCCCAACTCTCTGCCTTGCTTGGCAAGAGAGGTCCCAGTCTGTTTTTTCACTAGCTGCTGGCAGCAGGCATGCCAGTCAGACTCACTCTGCAAGTGGGTTTTTTCCTGCTTGGGAATTAGCTTCCACCATGGCAGCCAGTGTGCAGGTTTTGTTCCCCATTCCACCTGGGTCGGATTTACCACCACTGTGCCCTGACCAGAACTCCGTCTCCCACCTGAAACCAATGGTTTGTGCACACCTTGGAGGGGGTGAACCAACTCAAAAAATTAAAATCACTCAACCCTTTCCTTCACTGAGCAGATCTTAAATTCTTGCCCAAGCCTGGAACAGATAAGGGATGAATCTGTTCAATTGTTTTCTGTAAACCTAAAACGGCTTTTTAAATAATAAAGTCTATTAATTGAAAAAAGACAAAAAAGAAAATGACTTCAATGATTTAAAAAGCAGAACACCCAATAATAAAAAAAGGTTAAAAAAATCTAACAGACAATTTACATAGAAAAATATGCAAATGAATAGTGAACAAATAAGTAAATCAACAGATGTCAGAACAAAAACCACATGATTACATCATTAGATGCAGAAAAAGCTTTTGATAAAATCCAGCACCCCTTCTTGATAAAAACCCTTGAACATCTAGGCATACATGGAACATACCTCAAAATAGTAAAAGCCATCTATGAGAAACCCACAGCTAGCATACTCCTAAACAGACAAAAATTGGAAGCATTTCCCCTGAAAACTGTAACAAGACAAGGATGCCCACTCTCTCCCCTCCTGTTCAATATAGTATTGGAAGTCCTGGCTAGAGCAATCAGAAAAGAGAAGGTAATCAGGGTTATCCAAATAGGAAAAGAGAAAGACAAGTTATCTCCCTTTGCAGATGACATGATTGTGTACCTTGAAAACCCAAGATAATCTGTCAAAAGCCTCCTTGCACTGATAAAGGACTTTGGCAAAGTCTCAGGATATAAAATAAATGTGCAAAAGACAATCGCATTTCTTTACACCAATAATAAACAGAAATCCAAATAAAAAGCACAACCCCATTCACAATAGCCACAAAAAAATGAAATACCTTGGCATCTCTCTAACCAGAGACATGAAAGACCTTTACAATGAAAACTACAAAACACTGCTCAAAGAAATCAAAGAGGACACAAATAAGTGGAAAAATATCCCATGCTCATGAATTGGAAGAATCAACATTGTGAAGATGTCCATCTTACCTAAGGCAATCTACAGATTTAATGCAATACCCATCAAATTACCAGTAGCATTCTTCTCAGAGCTAGAAAAAACAATATAGGAATTCATATTGAAACAAAAATGACCAAGAATAGCCAGAAAAATCCTCAGCAAAAAAAAAAAAACATAAACAAACAAAAAAAAAAACAAAGCAGGAGGTATGACACTACCAGACTTCAAACTTTACTACACAGCAACAATAATCAAAACAGCTGTTTATTGGTACAGGAACAGGCATGTAGACCAATGGAATGGAATTGAGATTCCAAAAGCAAAACCTCAATTTCTCAACCAACTCATTTTCGACAAAGCCTCCACTATCTACCACTTGGGAGAGGAGAACCTATTCAGTAAATGATGCTGGGAAAACTGACTGACCACACATGCAGAAGATTCAAACAAGGTCCCTATCTATCCTCATACACAAAAATTAACTCTAAATGGATCAGAGACCTAAATGTAAAACCTCAAACCATAAGAACCTTAGAAAATGCAGGACACACCTTTATGAAAGTTGAAACTGGCATCCAATTCCTGAACAAAACCCAAAACACACGGTCCATAAGTGATAAGATAGACAAGTGGAACTTCATTAAACTGACAAGCTTCTGCAAAGCTAAAGAAACCATCAAGAGAGCAGGGAGACAATTCACAGACTGGGAAAACGTATTTGCCAACTCCAGGTCTGACAAAGGCCTAATATCTTGGATCTACAAGGAGCTCAAATGTACTGAAAAGAAAAAAAAACAAGCAACCTCATTATAAAGTGGGCAAAAGATATGAACAAACACTTCTCAAAGGAAGACATCCAAGCGGCCAACAGACACATGAAGAAATGTTCAACTTCACTAATCATCAAGGAGATGCAAATTAAAACTACACTGAGATACCACCTAACTCCAGTCAGAATGGTAATTATCAATAACTCAAAAAATAACAGATGCTGGAGAGGATGTGGTGAAAAGGGAACAGTACCACACTGTTGGTGGGAGTGTAAACTAGTGCAACCTCTGTGGAAAGCAGTGTGGCGATTCCTAAAAGCTCTAAATATTGACCTCCCATATGACCCCACAATCTCCCTACTGGGAATATACCCTGAAGAACTCAAATCACTCTATAAAAAAGATACCTGCACATGTATGTTTATCACAGCATTGTTCACAATAGCAAGAACCTGGGACCAACCATGCTGTCCATCAAAAGAGAACTGGATTAAAAAAATGTTGTACATATACATGATGGAATACTATGCAGCCATAAAAAAGAACAAAATCATGAATTTCGCAGCAACCTGGATGGAACTATAGTCTATAATACTGTGTGATCTCTCACAGAAACAAAGATCTGAGTATCACATATTCTCATTCATAAGTGAACCTTGAACATCTATTGCAGGGGTCCTCAAACTTTTAAAACAGGGGGCCAGTTCACAGTTCCTCAGACCGTTGGAGGGGCGGACTATAGTTTAAAAAACCATTTGCATTAGCACTGAGCGCTGACTATTTGCATTATCACTGTGATGCAACCCCCCTAGAAACCACCCCCAGCCAACTAACCAACTTCAAAAAAATAAAGGCTCTCCTAACTTCAAAAAAAGAGGCTCTCCTAACTTCAAAAAAAAGGCTCTCCTAACTTCAAAAAAAAGGCGCCCCCTATCTGCAAAAAAAATAGACCTAACTTCAGAAAAAAAAGGCCCCCCTTAATCGCAAAAAAGGCCCTACTAACTGCAAAATTAAAAAAAAGATAGACCTCCTAACTTCAAAAAAAAAAATCCTAACTTGTTCTTACCTCTGTCCTCAGGCAGCAGCAGGCTCTGCACAGGTAAGCTCGTGACTCGTCCTATCACACCCGAGACTGAGAGGAGGAGTCGAGAGACAGAGAGAAGGAGGGGAGTCAGAGAGTGCTATGCACATTCCACACATGCACACTGCGGGCCGGACCAGTCGGCTGCTAGGCGGGACAGCCAGCAGCGGCAAAAACACCCGGTGGGCCGGATAAATGTCCTCGGCTGGCCGCATGTTGCTCACGGGCGTAGTTTGAGGACCCCTGCTCTAGGATCTAACTCAATCTTCAATAGATACAGAAAAGGCTCTTATGAAATGTTTAGTAAATGGACGAATAATTAGATAGACTAGTAAAAGATAGCATGAATTATTATTGTATGCAGATTTGTACAGACGTATTTATTTACAAAGTACCAAAAATGGGGTTAGAGGTTTAATGAAGACCTCATGTAGTGAGTGTTATCCTGGCATCTTCTTTTTGTCAAATTCTATCCATTTAAACCCCAGGTAAAATTCTGCTTTCATGATTCTTTCTCTGACCACCTCTTCTCTTATATCCTTATGTCCTTGAATGTTACTGCACTTAATGTTCTATGATGTGGTTTTCAAAACTAGCCTTGCATCAAAATCTCTCTGAAAGTTTTAAAAAAAAATACACATACTCTGAGATTTTTTTTAAGTTGGGGTCTCACTCTGTCGCCCAGGCTATAGTGCAGTGAAATGATTACAGTTCACCACAGTGTTAACACCCAGGGCATGTGATCTTCCCACTGTAGTCTCCTGTGGAACTGGAACAACAGGCATGCACTATCACATCCAGAAAAAAAATTTTAAACAAGGTCTTGCTATATTGCCCAGGTTAGTCTCAAACTCCTGGGCTCAAACAATCCTCCTGCTCCAGCCAAAGTGCTGGAATTATAACTGTGAGCCACTGTGCTCGATCTCTCTGAAGATTCTAACCGACTTGTGTTAGAATGTAAACCTGGGTCTAATTTTCTTTTTTACAAAATATCTCCAAGGTGATTCAGATGTGCATCTTGATTGAGAAACTGTAGATTTTTGCCACTTGTTTTTCCTTGTATTGTATTTAACTGACTACATCTCTAATGGCTGATGTTGTCATAAATTTCTACCCAGAGGATTTTTAAAAAATAAGTCTTGTCTCATCAATTAGTTGGAGCTATGTGAAGTAAAGGATTATGGAAATTATTTGGCATCCTTAATAAACATTCCTTGAAAGAATGATCACTGTGGAATTTATTATATTAAGAATGTCAACTTTTTTTCTTCATGGGGTTAAAATTGTAGTGGGTGATGCTAATGGAGACACAGGGCATTCAAGTGATTTGACACGGGTCATGGATCTAGAGGCAACCCTTAAACTTAATATTTTAGTAAGCTTCTTTCATTAAAACATTTTTTTACAGCTTAGCAAAAATTATCATTACAATGAATTTTGAAAGTGGTTTGCACACATTTTGTCTTAACCATGTTCCATGACTTATAGTAATTAATTATTGTGGGGGGGTGGAGGTTTTAAGGTGGGAATATATATGTATGCACTGTTGATTAAGAAATAATGTATCTGGCAGATACAGGCAAAATAAGCTTCTTTCCAAAACACAATACTCTTCTGGGCATCCAATAATATTTACGTTTATTTTACTATTTTACTTTTTATACAAATTTTGAAGCATCGAAACTTTTTAACCACTCTCTCTGATAATTTATTTAGTTACTTTATTATCACTTTACTTCCATTAGCTGGGCCACATTAAGAATCATAGATAAGCAGTATTAAATTTCCAAAGGCTATGCTTAAAGGAAATGCTTTGGTGAATGATCAAGGGGATAATACAGGACCAATTAAATGCAGCAGAGAAAGGATGTGCTGCTACTGTAGCTTTTATCTATAAGATGGAGAATAATATTCCTTAATCACAATATATGTTTACATGAAATATTATGTACGTATGAGGCAAAACCCCCAAAAGACCAGAATTTATTTGTTTAAGCAATTGAATACTTATTCTTACAAATTAAACTCAGTAACCTTCACAGTACTCTCTGATGCAATGTACCTATAAAGATGTTTATTCCACTGCTCAAAACAGGTTTTGAACTCATCTATTTTGACATCTTTTAGTGTTTCTGCCATTTTTTTGTTTCTTCTCTTCCACAGCAGTAAACATTTCTCTGAGAATTGTTTTCATCTGGGAAAACAAAAACATTGCTCATGGTGAGACAGGGTAAATAAGAAGGGTGGGGCATGCGAGTCATGCCATTTTTGGTCAAACAGTGCCAAACACTCAGCATGGTGAGTGCAAGTACACTTATAGACCACCCATCATGAAATGAGCAAACATGCTGAAAGAATCTCCCAGAAAAAAAAAAAATCACTGAAGTCAAACGCAATCTCTCACAATACTAGCTGGTACATTGATGTCAATGGGTTCCTAGAACACTTGGCTAGTGGGGAAAGCCTGTATACAAGGGGACCACTCTCCAAAAAAATAATTCCAGGGTTTTTTTATTACTCTGCCTCTCTCTCTCTCTCTCTCTCTCTCTCTCTCTCCACACACACACACACACACACACACACACACACACACACATACTGTTTCCTGATATTGCTTCTGTCTCACACATCTAATTCCTAGTTTATATATATATATGTGTGTGTGTGTCTGTGTGTATACATATGCATGTGTGTCTGTATATATATAAACCAAAAAAATGTAAAGCCATGACACTATTTAGAAAAGAAATGTTGACATACTCAGTGCAGCCCTGAAGGTATACTGTAGTTTTACCCAAATTCAAAAACATATGAGATAAGTAAGGAAGGAAAGAAGGATGGGTGAAAAGGATGGAAGTTTAAAGGAAGGGAGGAAGGAAGAAATCACTGTGTAGTGCAAAGAATTTCAGGAGTCATTAAGTCTCTAACATAATCCTGACTCTGCCATTAAAATATTTTATAGCCTAAATCAAGCCCTTTGTCTTCTCTCTGTTTCTAAATTTCCCTACTCATAAAATAGTAGGAAAATAGGGTGGAATATATCAATTTTAAGTTCTATGCTTCTACTTTTTAAAATTTAGCATAGTGAGATTAAAAGTTAAAGGAATAGGCTCTGAAGTCAGACTTCCTGAGTTTGAGCTGTTTTTCTGTTGTTGGTTTATTATAAGACCTTGTTTTCTTCATCAGCAATACAGAGAACAATAAGAAATATCAATGTTCTATAGATGTGCCAATATAATGCAATACAATGTTATATGTAAATGTTTACCACAGTGATTGGCAAATCAACAGTTCTTAACACTTAGTAGTATTTGTTGAGTCTGATTGTAGGCCTTGTGATTCTAGTGCCACACATTTTTATAAATACTCAGGGAAAGGCTAGTCACATAAAAGCTATCTCTGAGACCACCATTAGTATTTTTCTACTATAGAACAATATCAACCAACTTACCATTCCTTTACACATTAATAAGAAAGCAATCTGAATTACTATTAGTTTCTTTTCTGGTCAGAGATCATTGCCATGCTTTTATTTGCATCTTTTTCAGTGATGGTCTTATTTTGGAGGTCAGACATCTTCCATAAACTGTTTTTATATTAATAGAGCTAGTGAAAGCACACACAAATAACTGAAAGCACTCGCTTTTTCTGTAGTCAGGATCCTCCACAGTAGATACATTTAATGATCTGGAACACAAGGGGGGTCAATAGAATGTGTAACTTTGTTGTTGGTTTGAAATTATCTGCTAATTTATTTATAATATTTTTTAGTATGGCATCTTCTCCCCTTCATTCAAGAAAAATACTGGGGTGTTGGTAAGATGGCAGCTGAGCTAGGCAGACTACGCAAGACCTGCTGTGAGTGAGTGAGGGTATGGAAAATTTTGTGTACATGTTGGAGAATGAGTGGGTGTGTGAGTGGCTGACTGAGTAAGGGATTGAGAGCAAGTGGTCAGGGCTTTCCTGGTGCTGCAGCTACTAGACTTGGACCCTAGTGATTCCTGGGACACAGAAACTGAGCACCATTTTTAAAAAGTCAACAAAATCCTTCCTGGGAAGAAGATTCTGGGAGAAATTGACAAAGTGAGGGTTCATGAACAAGTGGCCAGGGCCCTCCTGGTGAAGCAGCTGGTGCTGCAGCTGCTCTGCTTGGTCCTTAGTGCTTCCTGGGTTGCAGATGACAAGTGCCGTTTTTTTTTTAACTGACGAAAGGTTTCCTGCAAAGAAGTGGCTGAGAGAGACTACCAGCTCCAGGCTCTGCCTCACCACTATAGCAGGAAAGATGACCAGCTCCAGGCTTTGCCTCACCACTGCAGTGACTGACTGGACACTGACAGCAAGGGCTGTGGAGGAATCCAAGTGACAGAGTTCCACTGGAGAAGATGAAAGAGGTCCTCCCACCATCTCGAAAATGGGGCAGGAAAGTGCTCTGACTTACTCATCACAGAGCAAAGGGCCTAAACTCTGTGACTGGCAGATCAACTACACAGGGTTTGATGGTGACCCAGAGGGAATATCCTGAAAGCACAAAATTCTGAGGGACAGGACAAGTGCTGAGTCTCAGGTGCTCCATCTCCTACCTTGATTCAGTCACAGGACAAGGAGTGTGACCAGAAAAAGACAAGGAAGACTTCCAAAGAGATCAGTGGAGATTCCCAGGCTAACCCAACCCCCCATCCCCAGAATCCTCTGCCTGGAAGTCAGTTGCAATAGGAGAACTCCATTCAAAGATAGGCCTGGCTGGAGCACTCCCCATGAGTACATAACTGGGAAAGAAACAATCCTGTAACTCCACCAGAGGGAATCTACTTGACCATATGAGAGTGTGAGGGGAGGATTGTAGTCCAACTCACCCCTGCTGTCACTCCTCCTTCTCTGGTCTGGACACTGGGGATAGAGTGAAAGAGGCAGAAGCTCTGCAGGAGACAGCAACGAAGCAGTACAAGAAGGCAGGGTTTTATTTTTCTAATTTATTTATTTTTTTAATTTAAAAAAATTTTCTGTTTGTTTGATAGTTTTTCTATTTTTAAAATATTTTTCCTTTGTGCTTGAATGTGTATGTGAGAGTTTGATCCACAACCCTCCCCCCCGCATTTTTTTTCTTTTTCTTTCTTCTTTTGTTCTTTGTTTTCTGTATATGTGTGCATGTGAATGATTGAGTATTCATCTTTCAGATTTTTGTTTGTTATTGCTCTTTTATACTACATTATTTTTAGTTTAAGGTGTGTGTGAATATATGTGTGAGAGTTCAATCTGAATTCATATTTCTTTTCCTTTGCTGTTTTTTTTTTTTTTCCGGTCTTTATCTTTTTCTTCTCCATTCACTTTGTGCTAGGTCTGTGTTTGAGTGTTTAGTTTTCCTGGTTTGTTGTTGTTGTTTGTTTTGTTTTACTTTGTTGTTATTCCAGCTTGTTTTGGGGTGTGTGTGTGTGTGTGTGTGTGTGTGTGTGTGTGTGTGTGCAAGAGTTCAATTGCTTATTTGGTTTCTGCTTTAATTGCTCTGTGTCCATCTTACTTCATTCTATTTTTCTCTGTTCTCCTCATTGCTGTTATTGCATCTTGGACTCAGGTTATACACATGTACCCACTGCATCATCATATAGAGTGGTGGTGGGAAGGAAATCTCAGGAGACACATACCACAAACAGTGAGCAGTGTGATTTACAAGTAGCTTCTGAAATCTAGCTCCCCATCCTCTACCTTATTTGGCTTTCAAAACTACAAGAGACAGAAAACTTTCCCACCCACAGTCCTGTTTCAAAATAGAACAAATCCAGAGCCCAAATTGGGGAAGAATTGAACACTGAGCAAACATCAGAAGTGAAAGGCTCTCCCACTGTTACTGAATAACAGAAATAAAGAGAAAAGCAAGAGATTTATCACAAATAAGGAAAAATCAACAGAATATCACAAGTAATTTCAAATGTAACAAAGACAAAATGCCTGGAAAATTAGACCTTGGAGCCAAAACAATGGAAGTCAGCAACAACTGGCCCCAGAATACTATAGGAATTAAAAAATGGATGGAAAGAGTGAACAAGACTCAAGAAAGACAGGATGTAACAATGAAAGAACAAGTAACAGAGATTTTGACCATAAAAAATTTAATTCAGGAAATAAATAACAAGATGAAAAACAGGGAAAGCAGAATTAATCAGCAGAAGAAAGGATCTCAGAATTTGAAGACCAGAACATGGAATTAACCCAATATTTTAAAAATATAGAAAGAAAACTCAGAAAGAAAGAACAAAACCAATAAGAGTTGTGCAATTATATCAAGAGGCCAAACCTACACCTGGCTGGTATCTCAGAAGAAGAAGGGGAAATGGAGAACACTTTAGAGCAAGTATTCCAGGAGGTTATCCAAGAAAACTTTCCCCATTTCACCAGAGATGTGATCAGTCAAACACAAGATACACAGAGAACCCTAGAAGACATCAAATCAGAAGACTAACTCCTAGACACATAGTAATTCACCTACACAAAGTAGCCATGAAAGAAAAAATCCTAAAGGCAACAAGAGAGAAAGGTCAGACTACCTACCGGGGAAAACCAATCAGAATAGCAGCAGACCTATCAGTAGAAACACTAAAAGTAAGAAGGGACTAGAGTCCAATATTCAAAGTTCTGAAAGATAAACAATTTCAACCAATAATTTCCTTCCCAGATAAGCTCAGCTTCATCAATTACGGAGAAGTAACATCCTTCTCAGACATCCAATCCCTAAGAGATTAAGCAGCATCCAGACCAGCTTGGCAAGAGACACTTAAAAAGATACTAAGCACAGACAAAAGAAAAAAAAAGTATGACCACACACTTCCCAAGAGAATAGCAGAGCACAAAATTAACAGAGAATATATCACAAGAAAAAACTTGAAAACACACATATACATCAACTTCAAAGCTAAAAGAAGACAAGAAAACAAAGAAAAAACTTTATAAGAACATCATGCCAGCAATAAACAATCAAATTTCAATAATCAACCTGAATGTGAATGGACTATATGCACCACTGAAAAAACGGAATGGAAAACTGGATAAGAAACCATGACCCAATTATTTGCTGCATCCAGGAAATTTATCTCACCACAAGAGATGAACACAAGTTCAAAGATAAAGAAAGGAAAATGAGTTTCCATGAAATTGGACCAAAAAGAGAAGACTGTAGTCATGATCTTAATATCAAACAAAACAAACTTGTAGCTATCAAAAATTTTAAAAGATACAAAAGGACACTACATAATGACAAAAGTATCAATCTCTCAACAAGAAATATTCATCCTAAACATATATGAACCTAACAAAGGAACACCAGCATTTGTAAAGCAACTACTAAGGAACCTAAACAAATACATTGACTATAACACTATTATGGCAGGGGATTTGAATACCCCACTAACAGCCCTAGATAGATCATGGAGGCAAAAAGATCAACAAGGAGATCCAGACACTTGACCAAATAGACTTCATAGATACGTACAGATTATTCCACTCAACAAGCACAGAATATACATTCTACTCATCATCACATGGAACGTACTCCAAGATCGATCACATCCTTGGCCATAAATCAAACATAAACAAATTTCATAAGGTTGAAATCTTGCCATGTACCTTCTCAGACCACAGTGGAATAAAAATAAATATCAACACCAACAAAACTTCCCCAAAGCCCATAAAAACATGTACACTAAACAGCATGATGCTGAACAACTACTGGGCCAACACTGAAATCAAGCACAAATAAAAAGATTCCTGGAAGCAAATGAAAATGAAGAAACATCTTACCAAAACCTCTGGGATATCATGAAAACAGTTCTAAGAGAGGAATTTATATCTCCACTAGCACACATCAAGAAAAGGGAAAGATCAGAAGTTGAGAGCCTAACAAATCAGTTAAGGGAACTAGAAAGAGAAGACCACCAAAACCCCAACTTCAGTAGAAGAATCCAAATCATCAAAATAAGAGCCCAAATATGGGACATAGAAGACAAAAAAAATCATAGGAATGATCAGCAAAACAAAAACCTGGTTTTGGGAATTAACAAGATTGATGGAAATCTAGCCAGAATGACCAAGAAAAAGACAGAAAAAGCCCAAATAAACACAATCAGAAATATAAAATATCAAATCACAACTGATCCTGAAGAAATACAAAAGATTATCAGAGATTACTATGTACACCTATATGGAAACAAACTTGATAACCTAAATGAAATGGAGGACTATCTGACATCACACAACCTTTCCAGATTGAAACAAGAAGACATTGAGATGCTAAATAGACCAATAACAACCAAGGAAATTGACTCTGTCATACGAAAACTACCTACAGAAAAAAAGCCCTGGACCAGATGGCTATCCAGCAGAATTCTACAAAATGCACAAGGCAGAGCTGATACCAATCCTTTTGAAAGTATTCCAGGCAATTAAGAAAGATGGAATTCGCCCGAAATCATTTTCTGAAGCTAACATCACACTGATACCCAAACCAGGTAAAGATCCAACAAAATGAGAACTACAGGCCAATGTCCCTTATGAACATAGATGCCTTCAAAATATGACCAGATAATTTAATCACACCTGGGATTTTTGTTTTCTTTGAAAGCCTTCCCTGCCTCCTACTTACCAAAAATGACATTTCTTACTGTTAACCTTTTCTTCAGAAATGTTCCAAGTGTATTTTGCCAGTATATTGTTAGTTGACCCTGATTTTAGTTCATTCTTCTCAGATAACCTATTTGTGTTTTAACAACATCTTTCAATGCCATCGCCCAAAGGGATACAAAAATAATTTGGCATCAAGAATGACTTTGAGGAGATTGGAGAATTTTCTTGTGCTTACTTTTCTTTATAAAGAGTATTGAAGTTGAGATATTTTAAATATAAGTTTTTTCCCTAATGGTGTCCCTGAAATATTTTGCAGTAATAATATTAAAGAAAAAGAAGACATTTGATATGCTAGTTGAGATCTAGATATAACCCATAAAAACTGTATAGTTGGTTTGTGGAAAGACATTTAATTTTCTGCATAAAGATTGCATGTCTTGAACAAAGACATAAAGGAACAGCAAAGAGGAAAGGATTAGAATATATTATATTTTCTGCTCATTCCCTTGCTTCTGAAGATAATTCTATGATAAGAAAGAACATAAGATAAGAAGCTAGGGGACGTGACTGATGATAAATCACCTTGTGATCTTAGGGCAAGTCAGTTCCACTCTCTTAGTATCTGTTGCCTTTTCTGCAAAATTAGATAGTGAACTAAAAGATTTCTAAGTTTTCTACTACTTCTGAAATTTCATGACAGTGACTAGCACTGTCTACACTTATTCTTAGTTTCTGGATCTTCAGAGATGATTATTTTGGTTGAATACTCAAGGTGACAGCCAAGTCAGTCCCTTTACAACAGAAAGGTAATTTCCTCTACTCTCCCATGGAGACCTCCTTGAAATAACTACTGTTGGGTTTCCAGCTCTCTCAGCTGCCAAACTGACCTCCTCCTGTGTCCAGAATTAATTGATGTTATTTTCTTATTTATGTCCCATCTCTTTCCAAACAGGCTTTGAGGAAGTTTTAACCAACTTTATCTTGGATTTCCTACTGTTTCCTGATTCACTGCTTCTGTACCACGCATCTGATTCCTTCGTTTATTTTCCTCTTCATTTTACTTCTGTTTGACCATTATCTTGTCTCTTGGATATCAGTGTTTATATTTGCACACATAACTTATATGAGATGGCTCCTACTGGCAGCAAAATGAGCACACCCAATATATACTTAGGGGGTACTACAAAATATTTTTATTAACTTCTTTCCTTAGGACTCCTTCTTTTGGTGTCTTTATCTTTTTTAACGAGAGATGTGAAATCTTTTCTAGAGTCCTATGGGAAAAGACTGAATAGGCTGGTTTGCCAGCATTTTCTTTAAAAATGCAGTGGAATATCCAAACGACTAGAGATTATCAGTTGTCTGGAATGGTGTACTATTTTGAAAAAACCAGTATCAATGGATGGAGATTTTATGATTCTCTACACTCTTGGGTGTAGTAAAATAAAAATGCCATATCACTCAAGATTTTAAAGTTATAAAGTTTCTTTTATTTTTTCCTTCCCTTGCATTTGCAATTTTACTATAAATTGGGACAAGGATCTAAAGAAAGAATAATTGGAAACAAAACCTTTTCAAGGATTTAAAGATGTGTGAATTTTACCTTATTTTCTACCTTTATTTTCAACCAAGTGTGATCAGTTCTTAATAAATCCTTCATTTTTGTTTAATTAAAAACCATATGTGGCTTATATTCAAGCCCTGATGTTAATGTCTTATAATTATACCTCCATAACTCAAAATGTATTGATATACCTAAAAATGTGTTCACTGTATAAAACCAGAAAAATTAGGATGATCCACATATCCAGAGCCACTTGCTGAGATCATTGTATTATAGTTAAAAACTATGGACTCCCCACTGTCCTATAACCCTCTACTTAACATAAATGAATGACAGAGAGGACATTGAGCCACTCATTTATATGCCCTTTATTCCTGGGAGGCCACTGATTACTATTCTTTTTGCCTATAATAATATTTAACACTTATTGAGCACTTAATTTGCAGGAAGCACTGTTATAAATGCTTTGCATGAATTACCTCATTTAGTCTTGTTATTTAGATTATTAAGTGATGTTTTGTCCCTTTATTAATAATGGAAAAAGTAAGGCATATAGAAGTTAAGTAACTTCCAAGGTCACAGAGTTAGTAACTGACAGAGTCATGATTTAAATGTAACAATCTGGCCCCTATGCTCATCATATTCTTGGAGAAAATTGGACATTCTCTAATCCTGATAGGATTAGGTTTTTTAAAAGGTGTGATAGGTGGTCCTCATCCTGGTGTAAATTAAGAAGCTCAGAAATGTCCCTTCCACATCTAAGACCATCTCTCCACAGTCCAATAACAATGCTTGGAGATATAAATGATTTTATTTTTTGAACAAAGTGAATAAGGCTGCTTTTAAAACAATAGTTTTACCCAGGAATAGTAATATGTAAAGTAATTTCCACCCATTACCAAGTTGACTCTTCATTAAACTTTTTTTTATAATCAATATTTGTTATTATGATATTGTGGGGTACAGTTAAGGGTTAGGTATACAAATACATTTCATTCAGGCACCCTTATTGATAAGAGGTGTTTCCCCATCCCCAGACAGATATTTACTACCATTAATCCCATCTCCCGCCCCCCCATAGTTTCCCACTACTGTCAGTCAGTCATTTTCTTATACTATTACATTGGATGTTCAAGGTCCACTATATGAGTGAGAACATGTGATACTCGGATCTTTGTTTCTGTGAGAGGTCACTCAGTATTATAGACTCTAGTTCCATCCAGGTTCTTGCAAAATTCATGATTTTGTTCTTTTTTATGACTGCGTAGTATTCCATCGTGTATATGTACAACATTTTTTTATTCCAGTTCTTCTCTTCTGATAAGCAGCATGGTTGCTTCCAGGTTTTTGCTATTGTGAACAATTTAAATGTATTCGTCAAACCGAGAAACACTCATGTAACAGAGAACAGGGAAATAGACACAGGATATGGCTCCCAAACTGGGCACTAACATGCCCCCAAAAGATGCAGTAAACTCACAGGAATGTTATGTATATTTTAAATTTTTTTAAAATAGTATATTTGATATATGTCAGATACAATATAAAATACTAGCTTGAGATATTTCATAGTTTCAACATTCAACTGTGCTACATTATTTTCAGTAACATCATATATTTGCTAAGCTAGAATTTTGTCAATTGCTATGATAAAAGGCAAGTATTGTGTGAAAATCATTGTGGAATAGGAAATGGTGATATTTAATTTTATTCTAAAAATTTAAGAACTTGTGTGGACACACATATCCCATTAGTAAGTAATTACCCTTATTTGAAAATGAAATTCAATATTTTTGCTAATTATTTTATAATTTTCCACTAAATTATTGTTATAAATATTTATTAATTTCTTTGAAATTTACTACTTAATAAATGAAGATATTAGGCCTTCTTTTGGTTTGGGGCACAATGAACAATATTCCTGAGATACTAATAGATCTATGAACAGAAAAATTTTGTGAACCTCTGCAGACAGATTATCTCATATATTTAATTTGTGGGTAGGGAATTGAAAAAGGGCAAGTCCTATATTTGGGCTGGAAGATAGTCATGCAGTATACCATACAAGTACTGAGCATCTGTCTGGAAAGAAAGTATCACAGAAAGGGAGATAAAACAGTTACAGAGGAAAACTGTACACAAAAATTTCTCATGAGGTTATTAGATTTCAGGCTCTATGAGGATAGGGACCATGTTTTCCTAATTCTCCAATGGTTCCTCAATTACTAGCATTGTGTCTGAAGGAGCAAATGTTCTCTAAAACAAGAATGAATGAAGCTTATCTCTAGCACTGTCACAATAGTTCGGTATGTCCAACTGGCAAATAAAATAGAATATTGTACTCATTCTCTATAGCAATCTAACATGCAAATGCATATGTGATTTTATTACACTCACCTACACTGCTGTTTTAGCCAACAATGACTGCTTGCTAGGAGTTAACTATATACCTAACATGAGACCTCACCCTACATAGGCTGAGGCATTTAAACACTGATGAGAACTTAGTATCAAGGTCAATCTCATTGACAAATTTAAAATACTGTTGTTGGTGTCCTCTTTCTTGGCTCCATTGATTCTTGAGCCTTTTCTGCCTTGGTTAATTGTAAGTATAATCAGGAGTTCTTACCTCAGTCTTATTATTCTGGTCAACTGTTCTTTATCTTGTTTCTGAAAGACTTGTGATCTGAGAAGCCATATCATTCAGAATTAAGAAATTCAAAGGAATAGAAACAGAGAAGCTGATCAAAGGAGGAGCTGATATCAATCCTACTGAAGGTATTCCAGGTGATTGAGAGAGATGGAATTCTCCCCAAATCATTTTACGAAGCTAACATCACATTGATACCCAAGTCAGGTAAAGACTCAACAAAGAAGGAGAACTACAGGCTAATATCTTTGATGAATGTAGATGCTAAAATTCTCAACAAGATCCTAGCAAACCGGATTCACCAACACATCTCAAAAATCATCCATCATGACCAAGTAGGCTTCATCCCTGGGATGCAAGTCTGGTTCAACATTCGTAAAACCATAAATGTAATTAAATACATCAACAAATATCAAAACAAAAGCCACATGATTATATCATTAGATGCAGAAAAAGCTTTTGATAAAATCCAGCATTGCTTCTTGATAAAAATCCTCGAACATCTAGGCATACGGGGAACATACCTCAAAATAGTAAAAGCCATCTATGAGAAACCCACAGACAGCATACTCCTAAATGGACAAAAATTAGAATCATTTCCCCTGAAAACTGGAACAAGACAAGGATTCCCACTCTCATGCCTCCTGTTCAATATAGTATTGGAAGTCCTGGCTAGAGCAATAAGACAAGAGAAGGTAATCAGGGGTATCCAAATAGGAAAAGAGGAAGTCAAGTTATCTCTCTTTGCAGATGATATGATCATGTACCTTGAAAACCCAAGAGAATCTGTCAAAAAGCTCCTTACACTGATAAAGGACTTTGGCATAGTTTCAGGATATAAAATAAATGTACAAAAGACAATCACATTTCTTTACACCAATAATAAACAAACAGAAACCTAAATAAAACGCACAATACCATTCACAATAGCCACAAAAAAATGAAATACCTTGGCATCTTCCTAACTAGAAATGTGAAAGACCTTTACAATGAAAACTACAAAACATTGCTCAAAGAAATCAAAGATGACACAAAAAAGTGGGAAAATATCCCATGCTCATGGATTGGAAGAATCAACATTATGAAGATGTCCATCCTACCTAAGGCAATCTACACATTTAATGCAATACCCATCAAATTACCAGTAACATTCTTCTCAGACCTAGAAAAAACAATACAGGAATTCATATGGAAACACAAACAACCAAGAATAGCCAAAACAATACTCAACAAAAAAACAAAGCAGGCAGTATCACATTACCAGACTTCAAGCTTTACTATAAAGCTACAATAATCAAAACAACTTGGTATTGGTACAAAAACAGGCATATAGACCAATGGAATACAATTGAGATTCCAGAAGCTAAACCTCAATTTCTCAACCAACTCATTTTTGACAAAGCCTCCACCACCTACCACTGGGAAGAGGAGAACCTATTCAGTAAATGGTGCTGGGAAAACTGGCTGACCACATGCAGAAGACTCAAACAAGACTCCTATCTGTACCCATACACAAAAATTAACTCTAAATGGATCAGAGACCTAAATGTAAAACCTCAAACCATAAGAACCTTAGAAAATGCTGGACACGCCCTTATGGAAATTGGAATTGGCATCCAATTCCTGAACAAAACCCAAAACCCACAGGCCATAAGAGATAAGATAGACAAGTGGGACCTCATTAAACTAACAAGCTTCTGCAAAGCCAAAGAAACCATCAAGAGAGCAGGGAGACAGCCTACAGACTGGGAAAAAGTATTTGCCAACTCCAGGTCTGACAAAGGCTTAACATCTTGGATCTACGAGGAACTCAAACGTGCTGAAAGGAAAAAAACAAGCACCCCATTATAAAGTAGGCAAAAGATATGAACAGACACTTCTCAAAGGAAGACGTCCAAGCAGCCAACAGACACATGAAGAAATATTCAACCTCACTAATCATCAAGAGATGCAAATCAAAACCACACTGAGATACCACCTAACTCCAGTCAGAATGGCAATTATCAACAACTCAAAAAATAACAGTTGCTGGAGAGGGTGTGGTGAAAAGGGAACACTCCTACACTCTTGTTGGGAGTGCAAACTGGTGCAACCTCTGTGGAAAACAGAGTGGCAATTCCAAAAGCTCTAAATATCAACCTCCCATATGACCCTGCAATCCTCCTACTGGGAATATACCCTGAAGAACTCATATCACTCTACCAAAAAGATACCTGCACACGTTATGTTTATTGCAGAATTGTTCACAATAGTAAGAACCTGGAATCAACCATACTGTCCATCAAAAGAGGACTGGATTTAAAAAATGTGGTACATATACACGATGGAATACTACACAGCCATAAAAAAGAACAAAATCATGAACTTTGCAACAAACTGGACGGAAACTAGAGTCAATAATACTGAGTGACCTCTCACAGAAACAAAGATCTGAGTATCACATGTTCTCACTCATACAGGGGACCTTGAACATCCACTGTAATACTATTTTAAAAAAAGACTGACAGTGGTGGGAAACTATGGGGGGAGGGGAAGGGAGGTGGGATTAACTGTAGTCAATATCTCTCTGGGGATGGGGAGACACCTCTTATCAACAAGGGTGACTGAACAAAGCATATTTGTATACCTAACCCTAAACTATAACCCACAATATCAAAATAAAAAATATTGATATAAAAAAAAGAGAAACCTATACAAAAGATCAGATATTGTTTTGAAATGTTGGTAATACTGCTTTAAAACCGGGAACAGGATAGCATACATCACCATCAGTACTTCTATTAATCATGGATCAACAAATCTAATAGTGTACAAAAAAATAGAAAGACAAAGTATAAGTTTGAAAAAACTTGAAACAAAAAAGTCATTTACAAATGATAAAATGGCTTATGTAGAAAACTGAAAAACAGTAACCACAGATAAATTAGTAGTGCTGTTTTAGGAAAGTAAGGTGAATAGATGTAATATAAAAAATAAATTTCATTTTGATATATCAGGATCAAAACATTTTGAAAGCCGGGCTTGGTGGCTCAACCTGTATTCCCACCCTTTGGGAGGCCTAGGTGAGTTGATTGCCTCAGCCCGCGGGTTCGAGACCCACCTGAGCAACTTGGCGAGAACTCATCTCTACAATAAGTCAAAAAAGAAATTAGCTGGATGTGGTAGTGCACGCCTGTAGTTCCAGCTACTTGGAAAGCGAGGTGGAAGGATCGTCAGAGAGCAGCAGGTCAAGACAGCTGTGACCGGAAGCATGCCACTGCACTCCAGTCCAGGCGACAGAGTGAGACTCCAACACACACACACACACACACACACACACACACACACACATTTTAGAAATACAATTTTAAATGAAACAATTTAGAAGATAAATTTTTTAAAATTAGGTTTCATTTTCTGCTTCTGTCCACGATGGAATAACTGGGATTAATTCTTCCTAAACAATTAGAAAACTGGGCAAAATCATTTAAAATTGTTACCAGATATTAGACAACAAAAGCTAAATGAATGTGATCCTGGAGAGAAGAGAAACAATGAGATGAGCTTTATAATCACTTTGACTTTCTGGCTGGAGACACTTTGTGGAGTAAAATTACAAGGAGAGTGTCTTAGTCTGCTTGAGCTGCCATAACAAAATGCTATAGACTCGTTCACTTAAGCAATGACATTTGTTTCTCACAATTCTGAAGGGTGGAGAGTCCAAAATCAAGGTGCCAGCAGATATGGTTTCTGGTGAGGGTCCTCCTCTTGGTTTGCAAATACTGGTTTCTCGGATGTCTTCATATAACAAAGCAAAAGAGGGCTGTTATCTCTTCCTCTTTTTATAAGGACATGAATGCAAATATGGGGACTCCATCCTCATGACTGTCTAAATCTAATTACCCTCCAAAGTTCCCAGTTCTTGGTCAAAATTTTGGAACATTCACACCATTTTCATCTTCATTCTGTTTCCATTCTTAAGTTCACCTGGGAGTCTGATCTGTGTTTTTCTCTTATTCCCAGCTACATATTTTCCCTTTTGACTCATTTGGTTTCTATCTTAGTTCAGGCTGCTGTAACAAAGTACCATGGACTGCATGGCTTATAAACAACATAAATTTATTTTTAACAGTTCTAGTGGTTGGAATTCTGAGATCAGGGTGCCAAATAGCAAGGTTGGGATCTGTTAATAGCCTTCTTTCACATTGCAGACTACAGATTTTGCATAGCATTTTCATATGACTAGATACACCTGGAAAGCTCTCTAAGTTTTCTTTGAAAGCCTCCCAAAGGTTCTACCTCAAAATATCATCAATTGGAGATTAGTACTTAAGCATATGAATTTTGGAAGGACAAAAACATTCAGCTTACTAAAAGAGAGAGGATAATCAAGCAGAGAAGAGGGATGCTATTGACACAATAGCTACTGGTGTTTGGGAAGGCTGAGAAACCCAAAACCTGTAAACAAGAGGAAGCTAATCAAAAGAAAAAGGACTCTAGAATTTTTATAACTTACCCCTTGAGTCTATTACAGAATACTAAGACATCCATGAGGTAAGTAATATCCCTGGTTAAAAAAAAAAAGAAAAAGAAAAAGAAAAGAAAGAAAGAAAAAATAAGGTGGCTCTAACATGAACAATTCACAGAACTTGCACAATGCTGTGAGATATTTTAATTCTAAGCATCCAGGATGGAGAGTGCACCTGGGCAAGTAATGAGGATAATTAAGTAGAGAATGCCATAAGTAATAAGACTAAACCAGCCGTGGTATAAATATGTGTATACCACTCCAGATCCATGCCCAAAACCTAAAATAGGCCTCAAAAGAATAAAGTTGATCTCAAAGTATATTGAATACCACCCAGAACACAGCCCCAAATTGGCTAAAGCAAGGTGACAACTTCCAATAATTGGTATTGTAAACTTCACACTAAGCATTCAATTCAATATTAATAGACATGTAAAGAAGGAGAAAAATGTGATGTATATCCTTGAAGGAAATAAGTCAATAGAAACAGACTCAGAAATCAGAAAGATGATAGAATTTGCAGACAAATATTTTAAAACAGCTATTATAAATATGACCAAAGAATCAAAGAACAGCATGTGTGATGGTAAGTTACATGCATCAAATTGAGTAGACCATGTGGTACCCAGATATTTAATAAAACATTTATTTGATTTAAACATTATTTCTCAGTGAGTCTGTGAGGATATTTCTTTTTGACATTAACATTTTAAAATGTAGACTGAGTATCCTACTGACCTCCCTATTGTGGGTAAACATCATCTAATCAATAAAATAAAAGGCTGAGTAAGAAAAAATTATTTCTTCTGCCTATCTTTGAGCTGGAATATTCATCTTCTACTGCATTCAGACTCACACTCAGGTTGGAATTTATGCCATCAACTCTTTTGGTTTTCAGGCTTTTGGACTTGGACTGGAACTTTGCCATTGGTTCTGCTGAGTCTCCAGTCTGCCAATGGCAGATCTTGAGCTTCTCAGCCTCCATAATTGTATGACAAAAATCTTATAATAACTCTCTCTTCATAAGTAAATTGATAAAATGTAGAGTGGATCAAGATAGTGACAGACCTCTATCTATCTATATCTACATATATCAACAGATAGATAAACATATAGGTATATCCATAGATATAAAGATACAGATAGATATCTATATCTCTATATTACTTAGCTACCTAGCTTTATCTATAATAAAAAATAAGAAATAGACTCCTTAAGAGACAAAATAAAAACTATACAAAATGAACTATAGTAACAGAAAATAAGGAAGAAAAATGAGCAAAGCATCAGGGACTCTTGAACAATATCAAGCAGACTAACATATGTATACTTGGAATACCAGAAATGAGGAAGGACTAAAAGAAATATTTAAAAATTATGATTGAGATTTTCAAGTTTGATAAAATTTATAAAAACAGATCCAAGAATCGCAGCAAATTTCAATCAGGACAAAAATAAACATCAAAGCATATCATGAGCAAATAGCTGGAAACTTGTAAACAAAGAAAAAATAATTTACTCACCAAAGAAAATATGCACTATACATAAGAGAAATATTTTTATATGACTGCAGATATACTATCAGAAAAAAATACATAGCAGAACACAGTGAACATTTCAGAACACAGTGAACATTTCAGTGTAAGTGCTGAAAAAAGTAGAAAAAAAAGTTAGCCTAGAGTCTTCTCTCTCTCTCTCTCTCTCTCTCTCTCTCTCTCTCTCTCTCTCTCTCTCTCTCTCTCTTTTAGACAGAGTCTTGTTGTGTTACCCAGGCTGAAATGTAGTGGCTCAATCAGAGTTTACTTCAATATCAAACTCCTGGGCTGAAGCAACCCTTTGGAATATAACGTGGTATTATCTTGCAAATTAAAGCTGCCCATACCTAAGGAATTCTAGTCCTATGTATATACCATAGAAAAAATATTCAACATGAGTACAGAGAAACATGGAGAGGTATGTTTAACTAATCTATGCAGTAGTGAAAGGCAAGAAACAACCTAAATATACATCAACAGGAAAATGGATAAATTATTATTTATTCATCCTATAGCATAGTATATACTACTAAAAACAAAGCAACTATTGTGGCTCATAAACATGGATGATTCACAAATATATAATGTTCAGTGAAAAGACCAACTCATAGATGAATGTACACATATGTAACTATAAGCTCAAAATGTAGGTTGTTAATGGTATGTTCTGTGGACTTAGGTGTTACCACGTGGCACCACTCCTCCAAAATAAGACTGAGAACTATGTTTTCAACTTATTCTCTCTATGGTTTTGTAATTAATTTGGTCATATAATATTTAGAAAGCAGAAGCAAAGCAGAAACCAACATACAATGAAGCATGTCAAGGTGACACGTAGTGATAGATACAGAGATGCTTAGAGGTCCCTAGCTTGTACCCACTCTTCTATTTTGTTTCTAGCTCATCTGTCTGATTAATGTCCTTACCAACCAGTAGCGGATTCAAGCCTGTCACCAAGTTCTTGGCTGCGGTCTCACAGAGGCAGTAGTTTTCTCCAAGGAAACAGCTTTTGTAGGGGTGGCAGTTTCCACAGGACTCTTCATTAAATCTTCTTCTATGATACAACCTTGGAGGCTACACATGTCAATTTTCTGTTTTCTATATTCCTTGTTTACTCTTAGTAGTGCTGCAGGTGGATGTAAGTTTTGATTACTATAATAAATTGTTTATTCCTGTTGTATTCATTCGCTGGGGCTTTCATAACAGCATACCACAGACTGGGTAGTTTAACAACAGAAATTTGTTTTCTCACAGTTTAGTTCATAACACCTATAATGTTTGTTGTGACCCTGATTTCCTAATACATCTAAATATATAATAACACTATAATGAGAATCAATAAAATTATAAACACATAAATTAGAATAATAATTTCTCTGAGAGGGGGAATTTCATTTAGCACCGCTTTAGTAAAACTTCATTTTCCCAGTGCCCTTTGCTCAAGAAACTGCTCAGTTAATTATCTACTAAGTAAGCATAGAAATTTGCACAATGATAATCAACAAGTGTGAAAAAAGAAAACCAAGGGGTCCGGGTTCGGTGGCTCAGCCTGTAATCCCATGCTTTGGGAGGCCGAGGTGAGTGGACTGCCTGAACCCGCGGGTTCGAGACTAGCCTGAGCAACTTGGTGAGACTTCATCTCTACAATAAATCAAAAAAATTAGCTGGGCATGGTAGCGTGCTCCTGTAGTTCCAGCTACTTGGAAGGCTGAGGCGGAAGGATCGCCCGGAGCCCAGCAGGTCGAGGCTGCGGTGGCCAGGAGCGGCCACTGCACTCCAGTCTGGGTGACAGAGTGAGACTCCAACAAAAAAAAAAAAAAAAAAAAAGAAAAGAAAACAAAGGAAACTCTTTAAACCATTGATAACTCATCACTTTTCTTTCAAAATCATCCTTTTTTTTCATTCCTTACCTCTTTCAGTTCATAAACCCTTTGACTATAATACAAAGTAGATACTGCAAAGTGGTTCCTTGGGCCACATTTGACCCACAGATATATTTTGCTTAGCATGATGTTTTAAAATGATTAGGCATGTTATGAATTAACTGCCAACATTTCAACATTTGGAAACAATATACAAAAATATAGACCTCTGACTTCTCTTAAAGTTGGAAGATCTAATATTGGCATAACATACTCTTATAGCAGCAGCTGAGTAGTGGCTGCCCTCTATAGGACATGCTTTCTAGTTCTCTACAATTTTCACCAGACCACATTGTCTTTCATTCAGTCAGTTTTCTTCACTTATGCTGTCTATCTCCTCACTGTTGGCATTGAAACTAGTAACCACAATTCCCACTAAAAAAGGTAGCATATATAACGTTTTCCCTCTTTTCCTGTCTCTTTGACCCCCAAGACACTCAATATATTCATTTTCTCCTGAGCCTTACTCTCCTGAGGAAATGCAGTTGATTCTAATAATTTAAATTAAGGAATGAATAACTTAAAACAGATTAGCAGTCAGTTCTGAGAGAAATAATGGCATTTTAAAAGAGGTCACCTGGAAAAAGGAGAACAATTCTGCTATGCACCTCATTGCTTCCTGTACTTTGTTTTCATAACCCTCAACTCACTTGTCATTACTTAGTCAATGTTTTTCCTCACTAGATGATAAATTCTGTGAGGGCAGGAACCACATTTGTTTTTTTCACTGCTGTCTTCCCAGTGTTAGCTCAATCTGTGGCACTGAGTAAACACGTGATAAATATATTTTAATGAATAAAGAAATAACAAAAAATTTTATCCCTGCTTTTTAAAATAATCTTGATTTAAAGAAATTCTGATGTTTAGCACTCTGTTTTCCAAATAAGCCTTACTTGATGGCAGCTGTCATAGAGTACCAACTATATGAAGTTTGGTCTTTTACTATTATCTAATCTGAAGATAACAACCCCAGCCCCGGATACAGATAAAGTAATCTACCAGATTACAGAAACTATCATTTAGGAGCCAGTGTATGGAAGGAACACACTTATATAAAGCATAAAAGGATTTCTAATGCCTTAGTGACAAACCTTTTAAAAAGTGTGTGTCTTTACACACATACACACACACACACACACACACACACACACATCTAGAAAGAGAGAGATTCTGTCCTCTCTGCTATTGAACACCTAAACTTCTACACCTAAGAGAGGCATGCTGCACTAACTAAAGATTAAGGAGCAAAGCAACAGACAGTTTTAAAGAACCAGAGAGAGAGGATACAGAACAGGTCTTAAAAATATTAAAGATCTGAATTTATAAGTTTAGCCTAAGTGAACTTTCAACTTGGACAATCTATTGATTTAGTTCATCAACAAATTAAATTAAAATACATTTCTATTTCAAAAAGTCATTTCCCATTTATCTAAACAAGATGACTTTACCTGAACTATGTTTTATCCATTACAGTTTGGTGCGATGTAATTTACAGATTGGTCTCAAGGAGCAGGGTTAGGCTGAAGATTTATTTTAAGATGTTTGAAGATTTCATTTGAAACCAGATATCCTTTTTCATATTTACCATGAGAGGAGCAATTTGAAATGCCTGCATAATTGGTCTCTCATAAGATAAATCACAGGAACTAGTTACACATTTCTTCAGCGAACACCTAATACATAAGGAATGATAATGTATGAGCATGTTTTTTTATGTGAATCAGCATAGACATCAAGAAAGCATAATACTAGGTCTAGCTGAGATGTTTTGTTTTCATCTTAGGGAAAATATTGAGCCTTTTGCTTAAGTTTCAGTAGTATATACTATAGAATCACATGTTTTATATAATCTGTAAGTTGAAGCACTTGGTTTCAAGCGTCAGCTTCACCATTTACTAACCTTAAGATAAAGTAGTTAAGCTTAAATAATAATTGACGGGAGGAATTTGCAGTGGAGTGTCACAACCAAGAGCCTTGGGCAAGGAAAAGGGAAGTATTATTGGATAAAGGCTAAATGGTTATAACAAAGAAACTCAAAAGTATGGTGGCTAAGAAAAGATAAAAATTTGTTTCTCATATAAAAATTTCACACACACACACACACACACACACACACACACACACACACACACACGCACTAGATGAGTAAACGGACTCTGTTATACACATCGATCCTTAAATGCCAGATTAGGAGGGAAGCGCTGTCATCCTTCATAGGTGGCTTTAAACATTGTTACTCTAATTTGCAAATTTTCAGTAAGCAAAAAGAAAAAAGGATAGTAAACCCAGGGCAATCTTTCTTTTAAAAATGATGCACAGGTTTCACAGATCACTTCTACTCCCGTCTTTTCTGAGAGAGCTTATTCATTTGGCCATACCTAGCCATAAAGGATTTTGAAAATATAGCTTAGTTGGGCAATCAGGTGTCCAGTTACAACTGAATTACTGTGGAAAATATGAAAGATGTATTTTGATGGACAGAAAGTTGTCTTTGCCACAGGGAATATGATAAAACTGAGACCCTAGGTCAGCAAACATTTTCTATAATGGGTCAAATAAATATTGTTTGTCTATGACATATGCCCTATCTTGCAAATTCTTTTTCTTTCTTTTTCTCTTTCTTTCTTTCTTTTTCTCTTTCTTTCTTTCTTTCTTTCTTTCTTTTTTGCAACTTTTAAAAATGTTAAACCAATTCTTAGTTTTAGGACCATACAAACACAGGCTGTAAGTCCACAGGCAGTAGTTTTCTGGCCCTTGAACAAAGATGTAACTGATTCAGTCATTCAGTCACTTAGCTGATGTTAAGATTCTGGTGCAGTTACTGAGGTTATCTAAGCCTCAGACTCTTTCTGTCTTTACCGAATAGTGTGGTGTTAACTAGCTGGGAGTCTGAAATTGGAGAGTATTTGACCTCTGTATGCAAATAATTTGGAAACACAGGCAGAGTTTATTGGACTCTCTAAGATGAGGAGATGGAGTTGAGAGTATGAGGAGACCAAAGCAGATAGAGCAGAATAAGAGAATGGAAAGAGCTGTAAAGAGTGAGAACTCTGAAGATCTTGGGGGATGCCTTGCCAGTATTTAGCTGAGAACTTATAAGTGCATACATGTGAATAAACTACCTGGGATTAGGAAAGTATCTTCCCTAATGGGTTAGAGATAGCCGTGTCTGATGCTCACAAAGGGATAGAAATAGTGTTTGTCCTACCAAAAATATAATATCACCAAAAATATATTTTTTAAAACTTGATAGTTCATGGCACATTGTGTAAAGTACACAATCAAGGTCTTATCTCAGTAATTGGGACTAATTAACCATAGACTGAGCAATTCTCTTGATTCACCTAACAAATTTTAATGTTAGGTCTCAAAAAGAGTAAAGCAAGCTGGGCATGGTGCCTCATGCCTGTAATCTCAGCACTTTGTGGAGCCAAGATGGGAGGATTTCTTGAGTGCAGGAGATTGAGACTAGCCTAGGCAACATAGTGAGACTTCGTCTCTACAAAAATATTTTTATAAGATGACCTGAGCATTGTGGCATATGTCTATAGTCTCAGCTACTTGGAGGCTGAGGTGGAAAGATTTCCTGAGCACAGGAGGTTGAAACTGGTGAGCCATGATCATGCCACCACAATCCACCCTTACTAAAAAAATAATAATAATAATAAATAAAAAATCAGTTTTCAAGTAAATTCACTGTAGCCTAGAAAAAAACTTAAAAAAAATATGTAGGACTTTTAAAACTATCCAGTACCTGACAAAATAAAAGTCATGCCTGCTTTTTAATCAATGATTACCAGGCATGAAAAAAAAAGCATAAAGATATGAACATCAATGAGGAAAATAATCAGTTAAAAGAATCCCATAACAGACATAGATGTTAAAATTAACAAATAAAAATGTTTTAAAAAGTGATTCCAACTGATTTCTATGAGTCCAAAAATTTAAGATATGAAAGTCTTTTTAAAAAATCATACTTCTAAAATGTGGAGGAAGATGGCGGCAGAGCCAATTGCACTATGTGAGTCCCTGTGTGAGTGTGTGGGCAATTTTGCATGCATATCTGAGTAAGTGGGAGTGCAAGTGGCTGACTGAGTGGGGACTCAGGAGCAATTGGCCAGGGGTCTTCTGGGGAAGCAGCTCATGCTGCCTCTGCTTGGACCCTATCACTTACTTAGGTGCAGATGTGCCATTTTTTAAAATCAGCAATGTCCTTCCCAGAAAGAAGTTGCTGGGAGTGACTGCTGGGGAGTAATTGCCAGTTCCAAGCTCTGCCTCATCACCACAGCACCTAGCCCAACACTGGCAGCAAGGGCTGCAGAGGGAATGCACAATGAGGAAGCTAGAGGCAGAGCCACTGGAGAAGACAAAACAGGCACTCCACCACCATGAAACCTGGGCAGAGAAGTGCTCTGGCTTGCTCACCGTGGAGCAAGAGACCCAATCTCTATGACTGGCAGGTTAAATACGCAGGGGCTGATCGTGACCCAGAGAGGATATCCCAAAAGCACAAACTTCAGAGGGACAGGACAAGTGTTGAGTCTCAGGTGCCCCATTCCCTACCCTGATTCAGTCAAAGGATGTGGCCAGAAAAGGATGAGAACAACCTCCAAAGAGATCAGTGATGAATCTAGGGCTGACCCAATCCCCTTGTCCCCAGCAATCCTCTGAATGTCAGACCCACATGCTGGGACATGACAGAGAGGAACAAACCCAAGCAGAGCCTGGACTTCAGCCATGATAGGAGAACTCTACTCCAAGATAAACCTGGCTGAGGCACTCCTGCCAGTACATGGGGGTGGAGAGAATTCTGCACCTCCTCAGCAGAGGGGATCCCCCTGACCATACAAGAATGGGAGGGGAAGACTGAAGCCCAACTCACCCCTACTGTCCCCTCCTCTTCCCAGGGCTGGGCACTGGGGAGATTGCAAATGAGGCCACAGCTCTGCAGGAGATAGCAGAGGAGCTCACCTGTTAACAGATGAAAAGAACAATTACAGAACCTACCACAGAGGGAAGGTTTTTAAAATTCTTTTTGCTTTGTGCATGAACGTGTATGTGAGGGTTCAATTTACATTTCCCCCAACTTTTTTTCTTTTCTTTATTTCTCCTTTTATTTTTTGTTTTCTTTTTATGTGTGTACATGAATGATTAAGTGTTTATCTTTCAGATTTTTTTTAGTTTAATGTGTGTGTGAATGTATGCGTGAGCATTTGATTTGATTTGCACTTCCCTTTATTTTTTCCTGTGTTTTTTTTCCTTCTCCTTTCATTTTGTGTTGGGAGTGTGTGTGTGAGTGTGTGTGTGTGTGTGTGTGTGTGTGTGTGTGTGTGTCTGTGTGTGTTTTCCTGGGTTTTTTTTTTTGTTTTGTGTTTATTTTGTTTTTTGTTCATGTGGAGGTATGTGTGTGCGTCTTTTTTTTTTTTTGCTTTGGTTTCTGCATTTGTTTTTCTGTGTTTTTCTTTTTATTTTTGTCCATCCTATTTCAATCTATTTCTCTCTGTTTTCTTTGTTGCTGTTACTTTATTTAGGACTCAGGGGGTACACATATTTACTCATTGCGTCATCATATAGAGTGGTGGTGGGGAGTGGGTCTCAGGGAACCCATGCCTCAGTCAGTGAACAATGTGATTTGCAAGTAGTTTCTGAATCCTAACTCCACATCCTCTACTTTATTCGAATCTCAAAGCTACAAGAGACAACAAAGCTTCCCACCCACAGCCCTGTTTCAAAATAGAACAAAATCCAGAGCCCTGATCAGGAAAGAATAGAGAGCTGAGCAAACATCAGATTTGAAACTCCCTTTCATTGTCACTGAATAACAGAACTAAAGAGAAAAGAAAGAGATCTGTCACAAATGAGGGGAAAAAAATCAATAGAAGAACACAGGTAATTCCCAGGTAATTCCAATGCCAAAGAGATAATGCCTGAAAAATCACACCTCAGAGCCCCAAAAATGGAAGTCACCAACACATGGCCCCAGAGTTCAACAAGGATTAGGGAATGTATGGAAAGAGTGAAGAAGACTCAAGAAAGACTACATGCAACATTGAAAGAACTTGTAACAGAGATTTTGGCCATAAAAAAACTTCATCCAGGCAATAACAAGATAACAAACATGGAAAGCAGAATTAATCAAGCAGAATAAAGAATCTCAGAACTTGAAGAGCAAAACATCTGTAAAAAACATAGAGAGAAAACTCAAAAAGAAGGAGCAAAGCCTCCAAGATATGTGTGTTTATATCACAAGAAGCTGAACTTATGCCTGACTGGTATCCCAGAAGAAGAAAGGGAAAGAGAGAACATTTGGGGAGCAAGTATTCAGGGGGTTATCCATGAAAACTTACCCCATCTCACTAGAGAGACACATAAGAGATATGGAAAATCCCTGTAAGACATCAGATGAGAAGACCAACCCCTAAACATATAGTAGTTTGTCTATACAAAGTAGGTACAAAATAAAAAATCATAAAAACAAAAAGAGAGAAAGGTCAGACTATCTGTCAGGAAAGATCAATCAAAGTAGCAGCAGACCTATCAGCAGAAACATTACAAGCTAGAAGGGCCTGAAGACCAATTTTCAAAGCCCTCAAAGATAAACAATTTCTTTTATTGCTGTTGTTGTTCATAGTCTGCTTATGAGTGAGAAAATGTGATACTCGGTTTTTGTTTCTGTGATAGAAGACTTATTATTGTAGACTTTAAGTCCATCCAAGTTGCTATGAAGTTCATAATTCTGTCCTTTTTATGGCTGTATAATATTCCATCATGTATATGTACCACTTTTTGTTATCCATTACTCTTTCGACTGGCATCACAGTTGGTTCCTTGTTTTTGCTATTGTGAATAGTGCTGCAATAAACATGCATGTGCAGGTATCTTTTTTGTCAAATTATTTGGGTTTCTCCAGGTATATTCCCAGTAGGGGGATTTCTGGGTCATATGGTGCCGGAAGCCGCAACCCCTAAAGAGGCAAAATGGAGGTTACCCGAAAATGGGAAAAATGCTGACTGGGAGCAGAGCCCCAGTGGGAAGCGGCCATGATGGAGGCAGAGCCCCATGGATCCTATTGAAGGACCCCTTTTGGTCTTAAAGGAATGTGTGCTTGGGCTTGAAAAACACTTCCCTTGATAAACAAAACAATTAGCTAGAATGTACAAGGATGTGGAATTAGCAGTAAACCTATGTATAGAAACGTAAGGGCTCAACAGCAAAAATTTCCCCCCTGAAGCAACAAGGGAATGTTTTTCTACCCCCTTTCCCATGAAGTTTTGCAACCTTTAGCTAAAAAGGAAAAACAAGTACTTCCTCATACCCTTTATAAGTAACAACATTGACAGTTGTGATTGATGAGGAAGTGAGAAACTGAGACAGAGTATCTCCAAAAACAGGTGTTTTCAGGAAAAACAATTCACAGGCATGCCTTTTGATTTAAGAAACAATTAGAAAGAGGATTAAAATTAAAGTAAGGATTAGAATTAAATAAATAACAGTTATAATTAAAAGATAAATGTTTATTATAGATGTAGGTATTAGTTAAATATAAGTAATAGAAGGAATAGGAAATAATTAAGTTTTAAGGTAAACTTAAAATTATACACAATTAATGTAGGTTTAAAATTAAATACATTTAGGATTAGAAGTAAGATTAATTTCATATATAAGTGTAGATTTAGACCTAAGTTTTGTTTAGAAATATAAAATGTAAAATAGGTGATAAGAAAATAGCAAGTAATATAGATAAGGCAATTAGAATTAAGAAAGTTAAATTTTTAAATTAATTAATATAGAGTATTAAGAATTCATAGTGAGTAAGATAAGGGTGGTTATATAAAAGAGAAAACAAGTCAATATATTGCTGCTAAAAGTGTATTAAGAAAATAGATTAGTAAAGGAAAAGAAATAGAATAATGAAGGGAAGAGATTCAGTTGGCCTAGAGGTCACAGGTTGTGGCTGATAAATTCTTGGCAGCTGGTGTTTTGTTACATAAATAACACTACCGGTAGCAGGAAGGAACAAAAAGAAACTTGTAAAGGTCAACTTCCCCATAAACAAAAGGAAAAAACATGATATGAACATTTAATGTGTAACGTGTGTTGCATTTTTGTGGGTACAGGGGTCAGTAAAAAAACTATATAAGCATGTAAGAATTGAATAAAAATTGGCAGAGTCCTGAACTCTACCCAAGAAGTTGACTCCTGTCATTCTTCTTCACCATTCCTGATTCTCCCCATTCAGGCCCTGACTCTCTCCTGGAGCTGGACTCCGGCAATATGGAGGGTCAATGTCTAGTTCTTTTAGAAATTGTCACACTGCTTGCCATAGAAGTTGAACTAGTTTTCATTCTCACCAGCAGTGTGAAAGTGCTCCTTTTTCTCCACTACTTCGCCAGCATCTGTTGTTTTTTGTTTTATTAAAGATAGTCATGCTTATTGGAGTTAGATAGTATCTCAATGTGGTTTTGATTTGCACTTCTCTGATGATTAGTGAGACTGAGCACTTTTTCATGTGTCTGTTGGCTGCCTATATATCTTCTTTTGAGAAGTGTGTTTTCATGTCTTTTGCCCATGGAGCTATTTTTTTTTCTTTTGGCACTTTTGAGTTCCTTGTAGATTCTGGATGTTAGACCTCTGTTAGATATACAGTTGGCAAATATTTCTCCCATTCTGTGGGGATAAAATATTTCTGAATATGACTTGTATTCACAATATATTATAAATGCTCTAAAGTTACACAACATCAAGTCATTAAGGAAATGCATAATAAATCCTTAATGCAATGTATTTACTTATGTATTACAACTTCTAAAATTAAAATAGTTGGTCATATCTAGTGTTGTCAAAGAAATGGAAAAACTGAAGCTATAATACACTAGTGGTAGGAATTAAAAAAATGCTGCAACCACTTTGAACAACAGTATAGCAGATTTTTTAAAACTTAAAGTATGGTAAGTACAGTCTTTCGACTCCTAAGTGTTTGCCTAATGAAAATGGAAGCATATGTCCAAACAAGGACTTATACAAAAATTTTCATGGCAGCTTCGTTTTTAATATCCTCAAACTAGAAATAATCCAAATGTCCATCAACAGATGAATTGATAAGTAAACCTTGGTACAATAACACAATGGTTTGCCATTCAGTAATTCCAAGTAATGAACCATTGATACAACAACATGAATGAATCTCAAAATAATTATGCTGAGTGAAAAATAGTTATAAAAGAACTCATAACATGTGGTTTGATTAAATTTATATAAAACTCTAGAAAATGCAGACTAATATATTATGAAGAATATTCTGGGGAAAGAATGAGTAGTGACTCTGATTGGGAGTGAATGTGCTATGGATTTAATTGTATCTCTCTAAAATATATGTATTTAAGCCATAACCAACAATGTGATGCTATTTGGAAATGGAGATTTAGGCAGGTCATTAGATTTAGGTGAGTTCATGAATGTGGAACCCAGTATTAGTCTTTTAGAGCTGCCTTCACAAAATACCATAGATTGGGTGGATTAAACAATAGAAATTTATTTTCTTACAATTCTGGAGGTTGAAAGTCCAAAATCGAAGTTGTGATGCCTTTCTCTGTCTTGCAGATGGCTGCCTCTTTACTATGTCCATGCATGGCCTTTCTTCAGTTCATGCACACTCCTACTGTCATGTCCTCTTCTTATAAGGGTATCATCACATTGGATTAGGGCCCCACAATTATGCACTCATCTGTCCTTAATTGTCTCCTTAATGGCTTTATCTCCAAATACTGTCATATTAAGAGCTTCAACATATGAATTTTGAGGGAACACAGCTTAACTGATACATAGGCACTCAGGAAGTTCATGTGAAGTCAGAGCTTTCCCTACCCTTTTTCGCTCTGTAGTGCGAGAGCACAGATAGAAGGTGATTATGAGCAAATCACCAAGAGAGCCCTTACGAGGGAGCCAAATCTGCTGTCACCTTGGTCTTGGACTTCCCATCTTCCAGAATTGTGAGAAACAAATTTCTGTTGTTTAAGTCATCAGTCTATCACATTTTGTTATAGTAGTCTGAGTTGACTAAGCTACACAGATTACAAACAGGCATGCGGACATTTGAGGAGAAGACAGATGTGTTTATTATCTTCATTATAAGAACAGTTTTATGTTGTATGCATTTACCAAAGCTTATTAACTTGTATGGTTAAGTATACGAAGTTTATTGTAGGTAAATCATGCCTCAATATAGTTGTTAAAAATGTATCTATAAGATTTCATACAAATGACAGGGGTTAAAAATAATATATTTGTCAGTGTTTGTAGAGATTTTTAAGCAATTTCAATCTGATATCCAGATTTTGAGCTCTGTTTTCAGCATATTTGTGCTTGAGAGTTTACTCACAAATCTACATGGAAAAGTCTAGCAAGTAGTGAGAAAAACAAGAATTAGGTTCTATGTTAAGTAATATAGTATACTGGCAACACTGAAACTTTCCTGTTAAAAAATGCTGAACTTCGTTGTTCACAATAGCAAGAACCTGGAAACAACCATGCTGCCCATCAAAAGAGGACTGGATTAAAAAAATGTGGTACATATACACGATGGAATACTACACAGCCATAAAAAAGAAGAAAATCATGAATTTCGCAGCAACCTGGATGGAACTAGAGTCTATAATACTGAGTGACCTTTCACAGAAACAAAGATCCGAATATCACATGTTCTAACTCATATAATGGACTTTGAACATCCAATGCAACACTATAAGAAAATGACTGACAGTACTGGGAAACTATGGGGGGGTAGGGGGATGGGATTAACAGTAGTAAACATCTGTCTGAGGATGGGAAAACACCTCTTATCAACAGGGTGCCTGAATGAAATGTAATTGTACACCTAACCCTTAACTGTACCCCACAAAACCATAATAAAAAATACTGATTAATAAAAAGAAAAAAAGAAAAAAATGCTGAACTTTAAAAAAAAATGTATCACTGAATATAGAAACCGAGTTGTTTGGGATATCAACACATAAACATTATGATGTTCCTAAGAGAAGAAATGACTGAGCTTGGGACCCACTAGCATTGTAAACTCAAGAAAGTTATTATCTAAAGCCTATTCTCAAAGGAAATGATTCATTCCAAGAAAAAAGGAAAACTAGAAGAAAATTAGCCTAAAAGAGGAAACCAGCAATGAGAAAGTCTTTTTTATCCTGCTCTCAGAAAGCATGTATTTGATTTTTTATTTCTGCATAACAAATTACTAAACATTTAGCATCTTAAAACAATAAAAATGTATTGTTTCTCAGTTTATATGTGCCAAGATTATGGATCAGTGGAGTCCTTTACTTGGAGGTTTGAAAAACTGAAATGAAGGTGTTTGTTGCACTGCTGTTCTCATCCAGAATTTAGTTCCTTGAAATTTCTTAAGATTGTGATTTGTTTTCTCGCTATCTGTTGTCCAAGGAGTATTTTCATTTCCTAGGGGCTGCTACCTCTCATTGGCAGTTCACAGGATAGCTGTTTTCTTACAGGAAAAAGAAAAGTCTGATATGATTTATTCCTTTGTTCTTAACTTCCATACCCAGATTTAAAGGTCTCATATGATTATGTTAGGCCCACCTAGATAATCTCTTTTTAGATTAGTTCAAAATCAACATACTAGTAATCTTAATTAAATTTGCAAAATCCTTTTGCCATATAACGTCATATAATCACAAGAGTATTATAATATTCATAAGTTCTGTTCAAACTCAAGATGAGTGGAACATACAAGCGAATGAGTCATTAGTGAGTAATCTTACAATTCTTTTACCACTTTGGGAGTTAAAAATTGTTAATTTTTTATAAACTATCCCTTTGAAATTTCTAAGCAAAAGACCTAGCTAACTCTATGGCTATATACTATTTGTGTAGGAGACAAAAGTGGCAATTTTAACTTAAAATAGAAAATAATCTGTAGAACTGTCAGCATCTGGCAAAAGCAAATAAAAACATGTATTTTAGAAAATTGTTATCTATGTAGGTCTTATAGAAGTATCAGAGAAATTTTTTGTAAAAAAATTGTTATAAAGAATGCAAGACAACAATTATAATTGAATCAGATTCAAAGACATTTAAGAATATAAATGAATATTGAATATAGAACATAAAATTATTTTTATTATGTTTAATAAAACAAAATAAGTAGTACAAAATTAATAAAAAGAAGAGATTTGAAAAATAAGATAAGTTTTAAAAACTAAACAGATTTCAAACAAATGAAAAATATATTAATTTAAATTAATCACTCAGTGTAAGGCAAACAATCAAAAAGAAATAGCCAAAGAGAGAATTACTAAAATGTAACTCAAGAACTGTATATAGGAAACTATATGTAGGAAACAACATAGAGAAACAAGAAAGAAAGGAAAAGAAAAAGAGAGGTTAAGAATATGAAAGCAGAGGACAGGAAGATGGTGGCCATACCAGTCAGATTATGCGAATCCCAGTGTAATTGAGTGAATGTAAGGAAAATTTTGTGTATGTGTCAGTTAGTAAGTGAATGTGTGCATGGCTGGCTGAGTGAGAGCTCAGGAGCAAGTGGCCAGGGTTTTCCTGGTGAAGCAGCTGATGCTGTAGCTGCTTGACTTGGGCCCTAGTGATTCCCAAGATGCAGAAGACAAGTGCCATTTCATCATCTTTCTTTTTTTTTAATCAAAAAAACCCTTCATGGGAAGAAGATTCTGGGAGAGACTGACTAAGTGGAGGCTCATGAGCAAGTGGCCAGGACTTTTCTGGTGAAGCAGCTGGTGCTGCAGTTGCTCTGCTTGGTCCCTAGTGCTTCTCAGGTCACAGAACCTGGACACCATTTCTTTTTAAACTGACAAAAGCCTTCCTGGGAAGAAGCTGTGGGAAGGGACTACTGGCTCCAGGCTCTGCTTCACCATTGTAGCAGGAGAGACTGCTGGCTCCAGACTCTACCTCAACACTGCAGCACCTGATTGGACACTGGCAGTAAGGGCTGCAGAGCAGTCCCAGAAGCAGAGCCCCACAGGAGAAGATGAAAGAAGCACCCTGCTACCATCTGGAAAATGGGGCAAGAAAGTGCTCTGGCTTACTCACCATGGAGCAACAGACCCAATCTCTGTGACCAGTGGATCAACTACTCAGGGGTTGATTGTGACCTAGAAGGAATATCCTGAAAGAACAAACTCTGGAGGGACAGGATTAGTGCTGAGTCTCATGCACCACACCTCCTACCCTGATTCAGTTGTGGGACAAAAGGTAAGGCCAGAAAAGGATGAGGAAGACCTACAAAGAGATCAATGGTGAGTCCAGGTCTTACCCAACTTCCATCCTTGCCAGTAATCCAGTGAATGTCAGACCCACATGGCTGGGGCACGATTAGGAGAGACAAACCCAGGTGAAGCCTGGATGTCAACCATAATAGGAGGACTCCACTCCAGGATAAAACTTGCTGGGGCACTCCCTGTCAGTACCTGGGATAGAGACAATCCCAAACCTCTCCACTGGATGGGATCAGTTGATGATACAAGAGTGGGAGGGGAGGACTGCAGTCCCACCCATTCCCAATACCCCCTGTACCTTTCCTGTTCTGGACACTGGAAAGAAAGGGAATGAGGGAAAAATCTCTGCAAAGGACAGCATAGAAGCAGATGAGAGGAACAATTAAAGAAGCTGCCACACGATAGTAGGATTCTTTTTAATTTTTAAAAATTTTTCTGTTCATTTGTTAGCTTATCTAATTTGTTAACATTTTTTCTTTGTTCATGAATGTGTATAGAGGGTTCAATCTGAATCCTACTGGTTCTTTTTTCGCTCTCTTTTGTCTTTTGTTTTTTGTTTTCTGTTTATGTGTGTATGTGAATGATAGAGTATTCAACATTCAGGGTTTTTTTTTTTGAAGGTTCGTTTTTGCTTTTTTGTTCTTATCTATAGTTTAATGTGTGTGTTAAATCTAAGCATGGAAAGCAGAATTAGCCAAGCAGAAGAAAGAATCTCAGAGCTTGAAGACCAAAATACAGAACTAACCCAAACTGTCAAAAACATAGTAAAGGAGCTTAAAAAGACAGAACAAAACCTTCAAGAGATGAATGATTACTTCAAAAGACAGAAGCTAAGAGTAAATGGACTTTCTGAGGCAGAAAAAGAGACAGAGACCACTCTGGAACAAACATTCCATAAAATTATTCAAGAAAACTTCCTTCATCTCATCAGTGATGCAAATATTCAAACATGAGAGATTCAGAGAACCCCTGCAAGACAAGAAATGAGAAGACCAACTCCCAGACACATAAAAATTCACCTAAACAAAGTAAATATAAAAGAAAAAATCCTAAAGGCAGCAAGAAGAAAAAGGTCAGATTACCTACCATGGAAGACCAATTTGAATAGCAGCAGATTTATCAACAGAAACAATTCAGGCTAGGAGAGCTTAGAGCCCAATCTTCAAAGTTCTGAAAAACAAACAATGTCAACCAAGAATAACCTACCCAGCCAAGCTAAGTTTCATCAGTGAGGGAGAATTAATCTTACCCAGACATCCAATCCCTAAGAACTATGCTGCCTCCAGACCACCTCTACAAGAAACATTTAAGAAAGTATTAAACACAGACGAAAAGGAGAAAAGAATGACAATGTTCTTCACAAGAGTACAGGAAAAAGATGGAAAACACACATGAATCAACCCCAAAACCAAAGGAAAGACAACAAATAAACAGGAACAATAACAACTCTACAAGAACCTCATGACAGAGATAGACTCCCACATTTCAATAATTAGCCTGAATGTGAATGGACTAAGTGCACAACTGAAAAGACACAGAATAGTGGACTGGATAAGAAACCATGACCCCATTATTTGCTGCATCCAGGAGACTCATCTCACTACAAGGGATGAACACAGACTCAAAGTTAAAGAATGGAAAATGAGTTTCCAGGCAAAAGGATCACAAAACAAGGCAGAAATTGCAATCTTAATATCAGACAAAACAACATTTAAGCTATCAAAAATTTAAAACAATGTAAAAGGATACTACATAATGATAAAAGGTTCAATCCACCAACAAAAAATATCCATCCTAAACATATATGCACCCAACACAGGAGCACCAGCATTTATAAAACAACTACCAAATAGACTAAAAGCAGATATTGATTCTAACCTATTATAGCAGGAGACTTGAATATCCCACTGAAAGCCCTAGATAGATCATTGAGGCAAAAAATCAACAAGGAGATCTAAAACCTAAACTTGACACTTGAACAAATGGACTTAGTAGATACCTACAGATTATTCCATCCAACAACCACAGAATATACATCCTGCTCATCACCACATGGAACATACTCCAACATTGATCACATCCTTGACTATAAATTAAGCATAAACAAATTCCATAAGGTTGAAATCTTGCCATGCACATTCTCAGACAACAGTGGAATAAAAATAAATATCAAAACAAACAACATTTCACCAAACCCATAAAGACATGGACACCAAACAGCATGATGCTGAACAACAACTGGGTCAAAACTGAAATCAAAGAAGAAATTGAAAGATTCCTGGAAACAAATGAAAATGAAGAAACATCCTACCAAAACCTCTGGGATGCCATGAAATCAATTCTAAGAGGGGAATTAATATCTCTACTAGCACACTTCAAGAAAATGGAAAGAAAACAAGCAGAGAGCCTAACAAATTACCTAAAGGATTGGAAAGAGAAGACCAATGAACCCCACCTTTAGCAGCAGAATCCAAAACACAAAAACGAGAGCCCAAATACGAGACATAGAAGACAAAAATATCAAAGAAAACAACAACAAAACAAAACAGCTGGTTCTTTGAAAGAATTAACCAGATTGATGGGGCCCTAGCCAGAATGACGAAGAAAAAGAGAGAAAAAGCTCAAATAAACACAATCAGAAATACAAAAGATCAAATCACAACTGACCCTGAAGAAATACGGATGATTATAAGAGATTACTATGTATACCTATATGGAAACAAACTCGATAACCTAGATGAAATGGAGGACTTTCTGACATCACATAACTTCTCTAGGTTAAAAGAAGAAGACATTAAGACACTAAATAGACCAATAACAACCCAGGAAATTGACCCAGTCATATAAAAACTACCTTTAAAAAAGCCCTGGACCAGATGACTTCCCAGCAGAATTCTACAACACCTACAAGGAGGAGCTGATATCAATCCTATTGAAAGTATTCCAGGCAATTGAGAAAGATGGCATTCTCCCCAAATCATTTTACGAAGCTAATATTACACTGATACACAAACTAGGTAAAGATCCAACAAAGAGAGAGAATTACAGGCCAATATCCCTTATGAACATAGATGCAAAATCCTCAACAAGATTCTAGCAAATCAGATCCAAAAACACATCTCAAACACATCCTGGGGATGAAGCATGACCAAGTAGGCTTCATCCCCAGGATACAGGGATGGTGAAACATTCACAAGACCATAAATCTCACTAAACACAACAACAGATGTAAAAACAAGAACCACATGATTATCTCATTAGATGCAGAAAAAGCTTTTGATAAAATCCAGCATCCATCTTTAAAAAAATCCCTCAAACACCTAGGTATAGAAGGAACATATCTCAAAATTGTAAGTGCCACCTATGATAAACCCACAGCTAACATATTGCTAAATGGACAGAAACAGGAAACATTTCCCCTGAAAACTGGAACAAGAAAAAGTCGCCCACCCTCACCCCACTTGTTCAACATTGTGTTGAAAGTCCTAGCAAGGGCAATTAGAAAAGAGAAGGAAATCAGGGGTATCCAAATATGAAAAGAGGAAGTCAAGTTATCCCTCTCTGTTGATGATATGATCCTATACCTTGAAAATCCAAGAGAATCTGTCCAAAACCTGCTTGTTCTGATACAGGACTTTGGCAAAGTCTCAGGGTACAAAATAAACATGCAAAAGACAGTTGCATTCCTATATACCAACAACAAGCAGGCAGAGACCCAAATAAAAAGCACAATCCCATTCACAATAGCCACCAAAAAAATGAAATGCCTCGGCATCTTCCTAACCAGAGAAGTGTACAACTTTTACAATGAGAATTACAAAATGCTGCTTAATGAAATCCAAGAAGACACAAACAAATGGAAAAATATTCCATGCTTATGGATAAGAAGAATCAGCATTGTTAAGATGTCCATCCTACCAAAGGCAATCTACAGATTCAACGCAATATCCATTAAGTTACCAACATCATTCTTCTCAGACCTGGAAACGACAATACAGAAATTAATATGGAAATGTAAACAACCAGGAATAGCCAAAACAGTTCTTAACAAAAGAAACAAAGCAGGAGTTATCACACTTCCAGACTTCAAACTTTACTACAAGGCTACAGTAATCAAAACAGCCTGGTATTGGTACAAGAACAGGCATATAGACTAATGGAACAGGACAGAGATTCTGGAAGCAAAGCCTCTATTCCTCAACTAACTCATCTTTGACAAAGTCTCCAACAACAACCACTACGGAGAGGAGAACATTTCAGTAAATGGTGCTGGAAAACTGGCTGACCACATGCAGAAGATTGAAACAGGACCCCTACCTATCACCATACAAAAAAATTAACTCTAAATGGATCAAAGACCTAAATGCAAAACCTCAAACTAGAAGAACCTTAGAAAATGCAGGAGACACCCTTATGGAAATTGGAACTGGGAACCAATTCCTATTCAGAACCCTAAAGGCCAATACCTTAAGAAATAAAATAGACAAGCGGGATCTCATCAAATTAACAAGATTCTGCAAAGCAAAAGAAACCATCAAGAGACCAGGGAGACAGTCCACAGAATGGAAGAAAAATATTTGCCAACTATTTATCTGACAGTGGCCTAAAATCTAGCATCTACAAGGAACTCAAACGCACTGAAAGGAAAAAAGCAAACAGCCCCTTTAAAAAGTGGGCAAAAGACATGAATAGACACTTATCAAAAGAAGATATAGGGGCAGCCAACAGACACATGAAAAACTGCTCAGTCTCACTAATCATCAGAGAAATGCAAATAAAAACCACATTGAGATACTACCTAACCCCAATAAGAATGGCCATCATTAATAAAACAAACAACAGATGCTAGTGAGGATGTGGAGAAAAAGGAACACTTTTACACTGCTTGTGGTAATGCAAACTAGTACAACCCCTTTGGAAGACAGTGGGGCAATTCCTGAATGAACTAGAAATGTACCTTCCACATGACCCAGTAATTCTCCAATTGGGAATATACAGGGAGGAACTCAAAGCATTCTACAAAAAAGATACCTGCACTCATATGTTTGTTGCAGCTCTATTCACAATAGCAAAAACATAGAACCAACCGTGTTGCCCATCAAAACTGGACTGGGTTAAAAAAATGTGGTACATATACACAATGAAATATTATGCAGCCATAAAGAATGACAAATATATGGACTTTGCAGTAACTTGGATGGATTTGGAGTCAATCATACTCAGTGATTTATCACAGAAACAAGGAACAGATTTCCATATGTTCTCACTCATAAACGGACCTTGAACAATTATAATGCTATAAGAAAGTGATTGGCAGTAGTGGGAAACTGTCAGAGAGTGGGGTGGGATTGGCAGTTGAGGGAAACTGCTAGGGGATGGAGAGGCATACCCCATCAACAAGGGTACCTGCACCAACAATGTTTATATACCTAACCCTGAAATGTACCACACATCTTTATAATAAAAAATTTTTTTAAAAAACCTTTTTCTAGTTAGACTCGGTGGCTCAGCCTGTAATCCCACGTCTTTGGGAGGCTGAAGTGAGTGGATTGTCTGAGTTCGTGGGTTCGAGACCCACCTGGGCAACTTGGCGAGACCTTATCTCTACAATAAATCAAAAAATTAGCCAGGTGTGGTGGCGTGTGCCTGTATTTCCAGCTACTTGGAAGACTGAGGTGGAAGGATAGCTGGATCCCAGCAAGTCGAGGCTGCGGTGGGCGGGAGTGGCCACTGCCCTCCAGCCTGGGTGATAGAGTGAGACTCCAACTCAAAAAAAAAATCTTTTTTCTGTTTGTTTGTTAGTTTTTCTAATTTTTCAACATTTTCCCTCTGTTCATGAATGTATATGTGAGGGTTCAATCTAAAACCCACTGGTTCTTTTTTTTCTCTCTCTTTCACCTTTTGTTTTTTCTTTTCTGTTTATATGTGTATGTGAATGTTAGAGTGTTCGACATTTGGGTTTTTTTTTTTTGGAAGGTTTGTTTTTGCTTTTTTTGCTCTTATCTATAGTGTAATATGTGTCTGAATAAAGTATAAGGGTTCATTCTAAATTCCTATTTTTTTCTTGTTTTTCTCTTTCTCTTTTTCTTCTCTATTCATTATGTGTTGGATGTGTGTGTGGTATGCATTTGGTTTTCCTAGGGCTTTTTGTTGTTACTTTTTAATTTGTTTTTCTTTGTTGTTATTCCAGTTTGTTTTGCTGTGTGTGTGTGTTCAATTGTTTTTTGCTTTGGTTATTGCTTTAACTGTCCGTGATATTGTTCATTTTTTTTTTTTTTTAGTTTTTGACCATCTTATTTCATGCTACTCTTCTCTATTCTCCTCATTGCTGTTACTGTATCTTGAGCTCAGGGGGTACACAAATGTACCCATTGCATTGTCATATAGAGGGGTGGTGTTGAGTCAGTCTCAGGGAACCCATAACACAATCAGTGAACACTGTGGTTTTCAAGTAGTTTCTGAAACCTAGCTCTCCCTTCTCCATCTTATTTGACTCTCAAAGCAAGTGACAGTAAAGTTTCCCACCCACAGTCCTGTTTCAAAATAGAACATATCCAGGCCCATATCAGAGAAAAATAGAGGGCTGAGCAAACATCAGAAATGAAAGTCTGTCCCACTGCCACTGAATAATAGAACTAAAGAGAAAAGAAAGAGATCTGTTACAAATAAAAAACAACAACATAAAACCACAAGCAATTTCCAGTGTAACAAAGAGAAAACACCTGAAAAATGAGACCTCACAGCTCAAACAATGGAAGTCACCAATGACTGAACCCAGAATATGACAGGGATTAGGAAATGAATGAAAAGAGTAAATAAGACTCAAGACAGTCAAGATGCAACACTGAAAGAACTTGTAATGGTGATTTTGGCCACAAAACATTTTATCTAGGAAATAGACAACAAGATGACAAGCATGGAAAGCTGCATTAATCAAGCAGGAAAAAGAATCTCAGAACTTGCAGATCAGAACATGGAATTAACCTGATCTGTAAGAAGCATAGAACGAAAACACAGAAAGAAAGAACAAAGCCTATTAGAGAAGTGTGATTATATCAAGAGTCTGAACCTGTGCCTGATTGATATCCCAGAAGAAGACAGGGAAATGGAAAACAACTTGGAGTAAGTATTACAGGAAGTTATCCAAGAAAACTTTCTCCATCTCACCAGAGATGTGACTGACCAAACACACAGAGATTCAGAGAATCTTCACAAGACATCAAATAAGAAGACCAACCCATAGACACATAGTAACTCACTTACACAAAGTAGGCACAAAAGAAAAAATATTAAAGACAGCAGGAGAGAAAGATCAAAGTACCTACTGAGGAAAACCTATCAGAAGAGGAGTAGACCTATTGGCAGAAACTACAAAATACAAGGGGCTGGAGTCCAATATTCAAAGTCTTCAAAGATAAACAATTTCAACCAAGAATTTCCTATCCAACCAAGCTCAGCTTCATCAGCAATGGAGAATTAAAATCCTTCCCAGACAACAATCCCTACAAGATTATGCAACTTCCAGACCAACTCTACAGGGGACATATAAAAAGATATTAAGCACAGAAGAAATAAATAAAAGAATGATCACACACTTCCCAAGAGAACAGCAGGACATAGAATCAACAAAGAATATATCACAACAGCAAACTTCAAAACACACACATATATTAAATCCAAAGCTAAAGGAAAACAAAGAAAAAACTTTATAAGAACCTCATGATGGGAATAAACAATCACATTCCTATAATCAGCCTGAATGTGAATGGACTCAATGTGCCACTGAAAGACACAGAATACTTGATTAAAAAAAACCATGACCCAATTATCTTCTACATCCAGGAAACTGATCTCACCACAAGGGATACACTCAGACTCAAAGTGAGAGGATGAAAAACCAGTTTTCAGGCAAATGAATCACAAAAGGAGGCAGGAATCATGATCTTAATATCAGACAAAACAACCATTAAGGTATCAAAAATTTTTAAAGGTATGATATGACACTACATAATGATAAAATGTTCAATCCATCAACAGGAAATATCCATCCTAAACATATATGTAACCAACACAGGAGCACCGGAATTTATAAAGCAACTACTAAGTAAACTAAAAAAAGATACTGACTCTATCACCATTATACCTGGGGACTTTAATGCCCCACTAACAAAACTAGATGGATCATTAAGGAAAAAATCTACAAAGAGATCCAGAACCTCAAATTGGCACTCTATCAAATGGACTTAATAGATACCTACAGAATACTCCACCTAACAACCACAGAATATACATTCCACTCATCAACACATGGAATGTACTCCAAGATCAATCACATCTTCAGTCATAAATCAAGCAAAACCAATTCCATAAGATTGAAATATTGATATGCACTTTCTCAGACCACAGTGGGATAAAAATAAATATCAAGACCAACAAAATTTCCTCAAAAACCACAATGACATGGACCCTAAACAACATGATGATGAATGACTACTGGGTCAACACCAAAATTGAAACAGAAATTAAAAGATTTCTGGAAATAAATGAAAATGAAGAAACAACTTACCCAGCCCTCTTGGATGCTATGAAAACAATTCTAAGAGAGGAATTTAAATCTCTAAGAACACACATCAATAAAATGGAAAGATCACAAGTTAAGAGCCTAACAATTCATTTAAGGGAAGGAAAGACAAAAACACCAAAACTCTAACTTTAATTTTTTTTTAGTTGAAGTCTCATTCCATTTCTCAGGCTGGAGTGCAGTGGCACACTCATGGCCACCCCAGCATCAACCTGTTGGGCTCCAGTGATCCTTCTGCCTCAGACTTCCAAGCTTCCAAGTAGCTGGAACTACAGGTGCATGCCTACCATGCCCTGCTATTCTAATTGTTCTTCCTCAGTAAGTTGTGTGTCCTGCTGAGATTACAGGCTGAGCCACTGAGCCTGGCCCAAAACTCTAACTTTAGCAGAAGAATCCAGATCACCAAAGTAAAAGCCTAAATATGGGACATAGAAGACAAAAATATCATAGAAAACATCAACAAAACAAAAAGGTGGTTCTTTGAAAGAATTAGCAATTTGGTTTTAATTTGCATTTCTCTGATGATTAGTGAGGCTGAGGACTTTTTCAGGTGTCTGTTGGCTGCCCATAAATCTTTTGAGAAGTGTCTATTCATGTATTTTGCATACTTTTTATGGGACTCTGTTCTTTTCCTTTTGGCATGTTTGAGTTCCCAGTAGATCCTGGATGTAAGGTCTTTGGCAAATATAGAGTTGTCAAATATTTTTTGCCATTCTGTAGGCTGTCTATTCATTCTCTTGATGGTTTCATTTGCTCTATGGAAGCTTGTCATTTTGATGAAGTCCCACTTGTCTTTCTTATAACTTATGGTATGGACACTTGTGGTTTTGATCAGGAATTGGTTGCCAGTTTCGATTTCCATAAGGGTGTCTCCTGAATTTTCTAAGGTTCTTATAGTTTGAGGTTTTATGTTTAGGTCTTTGATCCATTTATAGTTTTTTGTTTTTTTGTATACTGGGAGGTAGGGGTCTTGTTTTAATCTTCTGCATGTGGTCAGCCACTTTTCCCAGCACCATTTACTGAATAGGTTCTCCTCTCCCCAGTGGTTAGTGGTGGAGGCTTTGTTGAAGATGAGTTGCTTGAGAAATGGAGATTTTGATTCTGGAATCTCTATTCTGTTCCATTGGTCTATATGCCTGTGCTTGTACCAATATCAGGCTATTTTGATTATTGCAGCCTTATAATAAAGTTTAAAGTATGGAACTGTGATACTGCCTGCTTTTTTTTTTCTTTAGGATTGTTTTGACTATTCACAGTCATTTATGTTTCCATATGAATTCCTGTATTGTCGTTTCCAGGTTTGTGAAGAATGCTGCTGGTAATTTAATGGGTATTGCATTAAATCTGTAGATTGCCTTGGGTAAGGTGGACATTTAACAATGTTGATTCTTCTAATCCATGGAATATTTTCCATTTGTTTGTGTCATCTTTTATTTGAGCAGTGTTTTGTAGTTTTTATTGTAAAAGTCTTTCACATCTCTGGCTGAGAAGATGCCAAGGAAGTACATTTTTTGTAGCTATTATGAATGGAATTGTGCTTTTTATTTGGTTTCTGTTTGTTTATTATTGATGTATAGAAATGTGACTGCTGTTTGCACATTTATTTTATACCCTGAGACTTTGCCAAAGTCCTTTATCAGTTCAAGGAGTGTTTTGACAGATTCTCTTGGGTTTCGAGGTAGTGAATCATGTCATCTGCAAAGAGGGATAACTTGATTTCACTTTTCCTATTTGGATGCCCCTGATCGCCTTCTCTTTTCTGATTGTTCTAGCTAGAACTTTCAGAAGTATGTTGAACAGGAGGGGTGAGAGTTGGAATCCTTGTCTTGTTCTGGTATTCAGGGTAAATGGTTCCAATTTCTGTCTGTTTAGCAGTATGCTAGCTGTGAGTTTCTTGTAGATGGCTCTTACTGTTTTGAAGTATGTTCCACCTGTGCCTAGATGTTCAAGGGTTTTTATCAAGAAGGGTGCTGTTTTTTATCAAAAGCTTTTTTCACATCCAATGTAGTTATCATGTGGTTTTTGTTTTTACATCTGTTGATGTATTTAATTATGTTTACGGTCTCGCAAATTTTGAACCAGCCCTGCATCCTGGGAAAGAAGCCTACTTGGTCATGGTGGATGATTTTTGAGATGTGTTATTGGATCTGGTTTGCTAGGATCTTGTTGAGAATTTCAGCATCTATGTTCATCAGGGATATTGGCCTGTACTTCTCTTTCTTAGTTGAATTGTTAGCTGGTTTGGATATCAATGTGATGTTAGCTTCATAAAATGATTTGGGGAGAGTTATATCTTTCTTAATTGCCTGGAATACTTCCAGTATGATTGGTATCAGTTCCTCCTTGTATGCTTTGTAGAATTCTACTGGAAAGCCATCTGGTCCAGGGCTTTTTTGGGTAGGTAGTTTTCTTATGACATAGTCGATTTCCTGGGTTGCTATTGGTCTATTTTGGGTCTTGAATTCTTCTTGTTTCAATCTGGGGAAGTTTGGGGATGTCAGAAAGTCCTCCATTTCATTTAGGTTTTCAAGTTTATTTTCATGAAAGTGTACATAGTAATCTTTGATAATCTTTTGTATATCTTTTGGCTGAGTTGTGACTTGATCTTTTGCATTTCTGATTGTGTTTATTTGGGGTTTTTCTCTCTTTTTCTTGGTCAGTCTAGCTGGGAGTCCATCAATCTTGCTTATCCTTTCAAAGAACAAGTTTTTGTTTCATTGATTTTTGTATTATCTTTTTGTCTTGTATGTCCTGAATTTGGGCTTATTTTTTGGTGATCTGAATTCTGCTGAAGTTAGGCTTTTGGTAGTCTTGCTTTTTCAGCTTCCTTAGGTGGTTTGTTAGGCTGTTAACTTGTGATCTTTTCATTTTCTTCATGAGTGTTCATAGAGATATGAATTCCCCTCTTATTATTGCTTTCATGACATCCCAGAGGTTTTGGTAAGATGTGTCTCTCTTTTTATTTGTTTCCAGATATCTTTTAACCTCAATTTTGATGTCCATGTTGACCCAGGAGTTGTTTAGCATCATGCTTTTAGTGTCCATGTCTTTGTAGGTTTTGGGGGAACTTAGTTGGTGTTGATGTTTTTTTATTCCACTGTGTTCTGAGAAGGTTCATTGGCAGTATTTCAATCTTATGGAATTTATTTATACTTGATTTATGGATAAGGATGTGGTCGATCTTAGAGTATGTTCCATGTAGTGATGAGTAGAATGTATATTCCTTGGTTGTTGCATGGAGTGTTCTGTAGGTATCAATTAAGTTCATTTGGTCAAGGGTCATTTTGAGGTTCCAGGTCTCCCTGTTGACTTTTTGTCTTGATGGTCTTTCTAGGGTTATTAATGGGGTGTTTAAGTCCCCAGCTATGATAGTGTTAGAGTCAATATGTTTTTTTTTATTTTTCCTGGAAGCTGCTCTATGAACATTGGTACTCCTATGTCGGGTGAATATAGTTCAGAATGGATATTTCTTGTTGATGATTTGAACCTTTTGATTATGCAGAGACCTGGCATGTTTTCTTTAATTTTTGATAATTTGAAGGGTATTTTGTCAGATATTAAGATCATGACTCCTGCTTTCTTTTTTCTTCTGTTCACCTGAAATTTTGTTTCCCGACCACCTATTTTGAATCTGTGAGTGTCCTTTCTGGTGAGATGAGTCTTTTGGAGACAATAGATTGTTGCCTCATGACATTTTATCCATTTTGCCATTCTATGTCTTTTTGGTGGTGCACTTAGTCCATTCATATTCAGGCTAATTATTGAAATGGAAGAGTTTATCCCTGTTTGAGGTTCTTATAGAATTTTTTGTTGTTGCTGCTGTTTGTTGTTTGTTTGATTATTGTCTCTATTTTGATTTTTGGTTTGATTCATGTGTGTTTTCAGTCTTTTCCTGCATTCTTGGGAAGGTTGTTGTTCTTTTTTTCTTTTCTTCTGTGTTTAATACTTTCATAAGTGTTTCTCATAGAGCTGGTCTGGAGGCAGTGTAAGCTCTTAGGGATTGAATGTCTGGGAAGGATTTTAATTTTTCATCACTGTTGAAACTTAGCTTTCCTTGGTAGGTAATTCTTGGTTGAAATTGTTAACTGAGATCTTTTAAGACTGGGCTTCAAGCTCTCCTAGCCTGAAGTGTATCTGTAGATAAGTCTGCTGCTATTCTAATTTTCCTTCCCCAGTAGGTAGTCTGAACATTTCCTCTTGCTGCCTTCAGGATTTTTTTATACCTACTTTGTATATGTGAATTATTATGTGTCTAGGAATTGGTCTTCTCATTTGTTGCCTTGTAGGGCTTCTCTGAATCTCTTGTGTTTTAATGGTCATGTAATTAATGAGATGAGGGAAGTTTTATTGGGTAATTTCATGGAATGTTTGTTCCAGCATTATCTCTGTCTCTCTATCTGACTCAGGGATTCCAATTAATCTTAGGTTCAGTCTCTTGAAATAATTGCTCATCTCTCAAAGGTTTTGTTCTGTCTTTTAAAGCTTATTTCCTATGTTTTTAATAGTTTGGGTGAGTTCTATATTTTGGTCCTCAAGTTCTGAGATTCTTTCTTCTGCTTGGTTAATTTTTCTTTCCATGCTTATCAGTTTATTTATTTCATTCACTGTATTCTTTACTGCTGTTATTTCAGTTATCAACCTCTTCATTCTTTCCTCTTATCTCCCCTCAATTCCATTTATTCTCTCTATTAATGTCTTGATATCTGAGTTTGTGGTTTGAGACCAGTAACTCTGGGGCTCTTCATTGTGTGCATTCCATCATTTGTATTCTCAGTGACTGAACTCCCATGGGTCTATGTGAGGCCCATATTCTTCCTTTGTTTTTTCTCCATTTGTGTAGATCCCCCCCTTTTTTTACCTCTTCTTTAATTCTGTTATTCAAGTATGGGGGTAGCTTTTACTTCCGTTTGCTCAGTCTCCTTTTCTTCTTTATGTAGATTCATGGCTTTGTTCAATTTTGAAACTGGACTGTAGGTGGGGGGCTGTACTTTTCCAATTTTGAGATTTAATTGGGGGGGCTGTGATTCAGAAACTATCTACAGATCCCAGTATCTGTTGACAGGTGTGTGGGCCCCGGAGCCCACTTTCCACCACCTTATAATTTGTTCATGTAGTGAGGGTTTATGTTTTCCCTTGAAAGCAAAATTAGACCAAAAAAGGAAAATATTGGAAAAAGAAAGGAGGAGGATGAGAGACAGGTGAAGAGAGAGAAGAGGAAAAACAGACAGGCATACTAACTAACAAATGAAAAGAGACACAAAATACAGAAAAGATTAAAAAAAATACAAGCAGCTGGGCTCGGTGGCTCAACCTATAATCTCGCACTTTGAGAGGCTGAGGTGAGTGGATTGCCTGAGCCTGCAGGTTTGAGACCCATCTGGGCAACTTGGTGAGACCTCATCTCTACAACAAATCAAAAAAATTAGCCAGGTGTGGTAGCACGCACCTGTAGTTCCAGCTACTTAGAAGGCTGAGGTGGAAGGATTGCCAGATCCCAGAAGGTTGAGGCTGCAGTGGCCAGGAGCGGCCACTGCACTCCAGTCTGGGTGACAGAGTGAGACTCCAACTCAAAAAAGAAAAAAATACAAGCAGTCATACAAAAACACAAACTGGCAAAAATTCCCCTATTGATATACTCTCCCTAAAAATACAGGAAGTCTAAGAAAACAGCATTAAAATAACAGAAACAAAACAAGTATTAAAATGTAATCAAAAGCAGAAAGAAAGAGAGAAGAGAAAAAAAGCTAAAACAATAACAAGGAAACAAATAGCAAAAACAAACAAACAAAAAAACAAAACTTGCTCTGAGGCCGTTCTTATAACTCCAACTTCCTTTTAACTCAGTGCTCCAGCTCCTCTCCTGTGCTGCTAGCACAGGCTGATAAGGTTGCTCTCAGCGTGGGTCAGATGCCTGATGGACTACTGTGGGAAGATAGTGGATCTGATCTGGCCTCACCTGACTTGCTGCTATTGCTGTCAAGTCTCCCACCTTGAGTTGACAGAGAAAATGGTGCTGGTCAGTGTTTCCTCATTGGTGGTTGGGGCCCCTTTCCAGCTTTCCCTTGCCCTCTCCACAGATCTTGGGTATCTAGCTGTTCTGCTGTCACAGGTGATGGTGTGGGCTGGATGCCAGGTGGTGAGGATCAGCTGTTTTCCACTACCTCTTCTCAGGAGAGCCCTGAGAACAACAGATGATCCTGTGTGCCGGTGGCTCCAATCTCAGGGCAGTGGGATGTTGCAGTCACCTCTGGAGGAGAGCCCTGGGTGCATGAACATGAGTCTCCCCTCAGAGGGACTTTCACTCACCCACCAGCACACACCCACTCACACAGAGTCTTTATGGACACTCACATTTGCAGAGACTCACATTCTGACCTGTTCCATCACCATCTTGCCAGAAATTCCCAACTAAAAGATTTTAGAGATAAAGCATTATTGAGGAAAAGTAGACTGCTACATAATAATAAAATATCTAATTCTCCAGGAGAGTAAAACATTGTAAATTTTTTTATCCAGTAGAAAAAGTAAAAATAGAAAAACCATTGATGAAACTACAAGGAAAACCTGGAAAAAATGCTTAAATATATTGGGATACTTTAACATCCTACTTTCAGTAACTCATAGATCAAGGGGACAAACATGAATAAAGTAACAGAATACTTAAATAACATAATTAGCATGTTAGAATTTTTGGCTATGCATAAACCCTTGCACTCAACAATTGGACAACAGAGTACACTTTGCTCTTAAGCACATGTGAACATTTATAAAATTTGATCAATTATTTCCCCATAAAGCTAGCCTTAACAAGTTTTAAACTATGAATATAAAGCAGACTATGTTCACCAAATTAGAAATAAATTACAACGACATTTAAAAGTAATGTAAGTCTGAAAAAGTTTTAAAATTATATAAAATAATTAGTCACAAAATTAATCATCATGGAGATTTGATAATACAGGGAATAAAGACTTTTAGCCAGAATAGACTAGTGTTGCAGACTCATCCTCTAATGGAAAGCTAGAAATTCAATGTAAATTATGAAGAGATTTTTTTTAAGGTATTGAAAAATTACCACAGAAACCAGAATCTGTGGGACCAAGATACCAGAGAGAAAATAATTTATTTTAACCCAACATTCTTTGCTGCTTTTCCCCTTAGGGGATTTGTTAATTCATAAACACAGGGGCAGAGAGGCTGACAAAAAAGAAAGTTTTTATTAAGGAGTAGAGAAGATGAAAGCTTTAACCATGCAAACAGAGCTAGAGAGACAAAAATTGTAGTTTACAGCTACCAAATGAGTTAGGGCTTAAAAGATCAAGGGAAGAAAGAAAGCATAATGAAGTGATTCACACATTCATTCTGAGCTGCTTTTCTACTGTAGGCATTCAACATTTTGTAAGTGAATAGAACTAGAGAGAAAAAAGTCAAGCAGAAAGCAGCTGCTAATAAGTACAGAAGCTAAAAAGAACTATTTATAGTCTTCACAGTGCTATAAAGTGAAAAAAATGACAGTTGAGGTGCATAAAGTCTCATAGGTTTTGGGAAACAACCCAGGCTATCATTCAGATCTCAAAGGAATATATAGAGGAGTAAGGGTGAACTAGTAGGCTTTATAATTAAACTCACCCCAAAATTATTTAAATCCCATATTGGATTAAAGCAATCAGCTCATTTTCTAGCTGATTAATAGAACCTAAAAGCAATTTTCCCTGAAGAAAAATAATATTTCTTATATAACCTAGTGTGAACTAAATTTCAAAATAAAATGAACAGATTAGAAAAAGGAATAGCTCAGGTCAATCTTACTCAAGTATAAATGCAAAAATTCTAACAACAGAAGAATTAAAGTAAATTGTCTATCAGAGTATAGAAAAAAATGTAAATTCCTGAAATGGTGGAGTGAATGCATCCATTAATACACTCCTTTATAAAAGCAATAAAAACTGGCAAAAATTGGCAAAATCAACTTTTTAAAACTTTGGGGAACAGGGAGCACAATTCTAGCACCAGTAACCTTAGGCAGCTTAAGCAGACTTGGATGGAGGAAGAACCCTGCATCATGCAGAGGACTTTTGGAATGCATAGGGAGCAAGGAGGAGACAGACTGGGTGGCCATCACTAGAGCTGGGAGGCCCTTTCGCCACTGAGCACTAGGCTCACATAGGATCTGCAGTCCTGCCTTACACACAAGAGGAGGTAGGTGCTCCTGACACAATCTGGGACAGTTTCCTTCCCACCAGCTGCATGAAGATATTTAGTCCCATGTGGGAAAAGGCCTGGTTAGGGCACAGCAGAGTGTTCCCAGAGCCCACATGGAACTGGAAACCTACCTGAGTTCAGAATGCCTACTGCCAGTCAACCCCTAAAACACATTCCACTGGTGGTGCTTGGCTGTGGGCTCCCAGGTCATGAAAGCTTGCCTGCCAGTTGCACTCACTCAGCTCTCACTGTCACTGTTTGGCAGCTGACTCCCCCACCCCCATACCAGGAAGGATCACCTACCAGTCTCACAAGCCCAAAGGGCAGGTCTCACTGTGACAGGTAATCTGTTGCTTTTAAGTTCTGAGTGTGGCCTTTGATGGGAAAGGGGAAACCATGAAAGACACCTGAAAGCCCTGTTTCCTGGTTGGAGTCTTATAGGCTGTGGAGGGTACCAAAACTCCAGCAGTGCTGCCAGTGGCCAGAAGACCAAGCATCCCCCACCCAATCCCCATAAAGAGTTGGTAACAGAGTTGGAAAGCAGTCTGGCCAGACTGACTGAAAGAAAAGCTCTGCAGCAGAAAGTCACTGAGTTCTGAGCACTGCCCAGAAAGAGTAGCAGAGCAGAAATACATGCTCTACTCTTTCTCCCTGTGTGAACTATTATGAATGGCAGAAAAGGACCTAGGTCAGATAGACTGTATCTAACTACAAAACAACACAACTGAAAATAATAATAAAAACAGAAGAGTTGCTTCTCACAGATGAGAGAGAACCAGAGGAAAAACACTGACAATCCTTAATACCTTAAAGAGGCATCACCTAGAAAAACAACTCCAAGTCCCTAAACAATGAACTCTGCCCGAGTGACCCATCCCTGATGGCACAGAACTCAGATAATGCATGGTGAAAACAGTTTAGAAAAACCATGAAAAACTGAAAGCAACAAAAGTCATATAGGAAGTAAAAGTTGAGCTGCCCAATATAAGAAAGGTCTAATATGAAATCCTGGACATGAATTTCTTCATGGAATTTCAAAGCACAATAACATGCCTAGAAAGCAGAATTGACCAGGTAGAGTAAAGAATCTTAGAGCTTGAAGATCAAAATATTGAATTAACCCAGTTTGACAAAAACAGGGATAAAAGCCTCAAAAAGAATGAGCAAAGTCGATGAAAGGTGCAAGATTATGGGAGGAAGAAATCTATGGTTGATCAACATTTTTGAAACAGAAGTAACTGAGAACGCACTGAAACAAGTTTTCCAAGAGGTTATCCAAGAAAATTTTCTAGATATCACTAGACAGATGGCCATTCAAACTCAAGAGAGTTGGAGAAACCCTGCAAGCTATTATATGACAAGACCATCCTTAAAACATATAGTAATCCATCTCTACAAGGTAAATATGAAATATAAAACTCTAAAAACAGCTAAAGAGAAGGTTCAGACTCCATCTACTGAGGAAGATCCATCAGAATTGCATCAAATTTCTCAACAGAAAATGTACAAGCAGAAGGGACTGGAGTATCATCTTTAATATTCTTAAAGATAAGCAATTCCAACTTCTGGCAAGATGGCGACGGGGCAACCGGGTCTGTGAAACCCTCTGCAAAGGAGAACTGCAGTGGGTCTCTGGCTCTCGCCCCGGGGGGCTGCGGACCCCAACATCGCAGCCTGCTCTTCATATGGAGCTCGGCTGTTGCCACCGCTAGGGCATCACAGCGGACTGGACAGCCACTGCAGCGCAGATGCCACCGCCACTGCCACCACCGCCAGTAGCACATTGCAGCACCCGGGCCGGAGGCAATCCACAACTTCAGTCCTCAAAGCCCCTTCAGGGAAGATCTGCTGGGATCGCTGCCACCTCTACTGCGACTGAGACGTCCTGCCCACCGTGAGTCTCCTGCCTGTGCCCTGAGGCAGGCATCCATCTCCAGTCTCTGTTGGTTCCTGTCCGGCCCCACCCCCCTCTGGGGCGAGAAGCTGAAATAGCACCACCTGCTGGCGATTCAAGGCAACAACACCAAAACCGGAGAAAAAAGCTTGAAAAAGACAGGCCAGAGTGGTGAACGGAGGGTGATCTGAACTGTCCTTCACAGCAGACCAGGG